>NW_003803857.1:96897-219194 GCF_000255335.2 Galendromus occidentalis
GGCGGGTATGATTCACAGGCCTCGGAGAATGAAGTCATCCTGATAATGAAGGTCTCAATCATTTTTGTCGGAATAATGGCGACCGCGATGGCCCTCACGGTCAAATCCGTCTACGGTCTCTGGTACCTCTCCTCGGACTTGGTGTACGTAATTCTGTTCCCGCAACTGACCTGCGTTGTGTATCTCAAAAAGCATGTCAACACATACGGATCCCTCGGTGAGTACTCGGTCCCGCTAGGAGATGGTTGTATGAAGGATGATCTGATCATGAACCCAATCCGAGTGAATCTGTGATCGCGGGCGATCATCTTGATGATGCAACGTTCCTCACCACTTCCTTTCCTTCCGCCAGCCGCTTACATCGTTGGCCTCCTACTCCGAGGTCTAGGCGGGGAAGCGATCCTGGGCCTACCCGCCGTCCTCAAATATCCATACTACGACGAGCAACTCGGCCAACTGTTTCCGTTCCGGACCGTAGCAATGCTGTGCAGCTTCTACACGCTTGTGCTGGTATCCTGGCTATCGAAATGGCTTTTTGAAAACGGACGTCTGCCCCCCCATCTCGACGTGTTTCACTGCGTGGTCAATATACCAGAGGACATCGTCAAGGTTCAGGAACCTCAAGAGGAGCTCACTGTGCTCAACTCAAGTGAGTGAATACGATTGATACTCGGTGACGCATCTTTGGTCCGTTCTAATGAGGGTCCTCCAATGACTGTCCGGACTTGAGGGAGTATCTCAGGAGACAGGAGACGGGAGAAGTCATCCCGGGAATTTTTTCCCGCTGCAGGCCTACAAGGAGCCAAAACGTACCAGACCGAGATGAATGGTCGTGTGAACCCAGCGCTCAACCTTCACCCGGAGTTAATCGATAGGGGAGATCCTCAGCTGGCATCTCCAGGCTGCCTCACCCCTGCTTCAAACAATCTGCCCACTCAGGCTATTCAGGCCGAGCAGGGCACAGCTCATCTTTAGCAAGTTTCACCCTAACGAGCAGTCACAGGATCCGGGAGACAATCGTGTGTCCACGCTCCCCTCCTTCCCGTGGTGGACTGTCGAATCCGATCAGAGCGGAAATTAATCAATCATCCCTGAGTCGATCGGAGTCATCGTCGGTCAGACAGTTTCGACAATCGACCGTTGTGAGTGTCGACGGTCAAAGCGATTTCTCCCGGGAGCATTCGACGGAGCCACGGTCTAGAAAGGATGACTTCGATCTAGGTAGATTCGTGAGTTCAAGGAAGTCTCGGGAGCTGTCGACTAGGCGCAATGTAATGAGGTCGCGTCCGACAGGGATGACGTCCTCGCGTAATGATTCCAATCTCGATTTGTCCGAGGAATAGTTCGGAGTCACACACATAATTAGTGATTCAGGATGAATTTTCAAGGGTCATTCCAATAATACGTACACATCGTTTGATGCAATAGAGAGAGTGTAATCCGAGGAATTCGAAGTTCTCCAACGCGTCGGAGAACAGGTAAGAGGAATCCGCCCTGGTAAACAATCGGGCTTGAGAGCTCGTAACTTGTACTGTTTTGAGCGATAACCACATTATATATTGTAGCGAAGACCCACAGAAAAAGTGAGATTTTTCCCACATAGTCGGACCAGAAGCCGCAACAGTGAGAGCTTTACGCAATCGTGATTCGCGCGGAATATGAGAAGTACCAAGATATGGTGATACCCAAAGAACATGGATAATAGCTTACCCCCCAATCAAGCTGGCTCTGTTCCCGTGTCGCGAATCCATTCTCTGAGGACTGAACGCACGCACATGCCGAGACATGGATGAGCGTCCCGGGAACTGCACGGATCCGGATAGATTGATGAAGTAATCGCAATTGTACCACTGGTAGTGGAAAAGCCGATCGCTTCCGTAGAATATGATCAAGTAATCGCAGCTCAAGGACGCAAATCGTGGCTCCGATGGTATGATGGAATTCCGATCGCAGCCACGTCCTAGGAACTGGCATCTCGCCGCAGGGTTCCGAAGTTCCGCGGAGGGTCGAAACGGCCAGTCCCGAGTCTTCAGCTCTGGACGGGCTTGCGGTGAGAGTCCCCTGAGATGGTTCGAGACTCGGTATTTCCTTTGGTGACGATTCGTGAATATGGTCTCGTCGGGAGACGCTGGCGCCATTCGCGATCGGGGCTGCGCCTACAGAGCTGGGAAATTCCTACTGCTGGATGAGAGCTCAGGCATGAGCAATCTTCAAAGCAGTCTAGCTCATCGATTTCGTCATTCCTCTCTAGAAAGACACGAGAACTGATAATTATCGAGTGGAATGTATCATGAAGACTCGAGCAACCCGTCTCACTCAGAGATGCAGGAAAAGCTCAGCGGTATGTTTACCCAATCGTGAGAGTCAGAACACATCGCGATGGGAGAGTGGAGGGTCATCCTTAACGATCACGGCCGAGACGAACTGGTAATGACGCGCCTTTCCGCGGCCTGGAATCTGGGGGGGGGGCTCTGCTACCACCGGTTCGCTCTTGCTCGGAATGATTTCATCCACAATCAGGGCTTCTGACGATTGCTATAATCAGCTCAGTCGGAGGTCCCTTTTTAGCTTCATGGAAAGTATACATATATACATTTATCGATATCGACGGATACATAAACGGATGGAGATTTATACACCCAGAGCTCGAAAGAGGTGACATGAAGTGAGAAGATGACGAACACCATGTCGACGTCATCGATAAGCGGTCATCATTCCGCTCGAATTAGTGAGATCTATCTTAGCTCGTTCGCCAATCATCTGAATAACCTATGAAGAGTGTCTCTGCAGGGTGAACGATCGTAGAAACTTGCATACTAGAAAAGGTATACCTATACTGTGTTGAATCTTATGAGTCTGATTATGTACTCTTGTTATGTGGATGATATACTTTATCCAATCTTATTCAATCTGTGATATTGCACTCTACCTTGAGTTTATGTGGTTGTCCATGACTGATGATTTTGACGAGGCCATAGTGACGCTTGAAAGCTGCTTGATATCCACAGTACTATCATTGGAAAATATTTCCTCATGATGATGTCTTCCGAAACGATTCCACGACTCTATCGTCCGTGTAGGTTCTGTCTGTTGAAGCTTTGTTGGAATCTCTCGGCCTCATCGATAGTTCTTCCACATTCGGATTCATTAGCTTCCTTCGACATCTGACTCTCGGAAGTTGCTTCCACACATCACGGGGACCCAGTGAGATTCCCATGGTTCAGCCTGTTCTGAATCAGATCGAGACTCTCTGCATGAAAGACCTTGATTTCGGACGTACATGCGACTATTGTACTCCCCAGAATAATGAGCTGAGATTAAATCAAGTCCAGCTGGTGGCTCAATTTCGGAGCCGCGAGCTGCGTTCAGAGTCAATCCGAAACAAGTAGGCAGCCTAACGGTCAGCAATATTCGTAGGACGAGAAACTAACTGTATTCGCCCATTAACGCCATGAATAAAAATGTGAATTCCTTCAAGCTAAAACACGTCGATACGCTTTCTCGTCAATCTCAATAGAAGCACGAGCGAATCTCGGATGCTCTCTCGTGACTTCTCATTCCATAGGTGGGCCAGATCGACGAGGGACTCCCCTTAATTGTCACTGAGGGACATTTGGAAATCCCAAGAATGAATTCGGCTAAAATAGGGTAAAATATATTTATTTCTCATGATCTGCTCTGTAACAATTGGCTGATTGGTAACGTCTGGATCGCTTGAGGTAGCAGGTGAACATCGATTTCAACTTCTTCCGGTTTTGACCGCCGGTCCTCACAGAGTTGTCTTAACCCGGATTTTCTACTCTTATGTAGCTCGATAGGGTCCAAAGTTCTGGACGCGGCTCCGTAGCATTTTGTCTCTATTGATACGGCCAAACAGAAACACGAATCCTTCAAGATGATCGACCAATTGACACCGAAGTTCCAAATTAGGGGAGCTCCTGAGATAATCGGCTCAAAACCTCCTTCCTTCGCTACCTGAGCTTCCCAGGTCCGGGAGAAGTCCTCCACTCCGGCCAAACGAATGTCCGGTTCAGAAAGAGTGGTCATTTCCGACGCAGCGATGCGGACAAGACGCCCCGTGCGGACTTTGAGGACTTCGGTTCCGGGAGACCATGGGGATTACGTACGCCCCGCCCACTAAACTGCAGCTCCATCACCGTATCCTCCCCGTGGAGGTCCGTAATACTGTTCATGCGTATCGCAGGCGTCTCCCCGCATGTGAAATTTCAATCGGCCCTCGGTGAATTTGCGGAGGGGAACGAAATGGTGCCTGGACTCTCCGAACCCCTAGTTTTCACGGGACGTCGTCCATTCGCGATCTCTGGGGCTTCGGTGAGTTTTCAGCCAATCATCCGTTTCGCTATTCCGCAAGTACTCAATCTGGGTGAGTATCCTCCATGCAGAAGACAAGCCGTCGATTCGCTCTTTCTTCAATCACAAGGAGTTGTGTGTACGTGTCTATCGATTTCTTCAAAATCTATCGATTCGAACAGATGAAGATTTTGAAATCATTCGAAACACAATGACCGCAGTAGGAGTCGACACACAAAACGATAAGAGTCTGCGATATCGAGGAATGGGTGCAGTCCCATTCGATACAAACCTTCAACAATATCAAGTCCCTTTGCTCGGTCGCCTCTTCGCTTGGATTCGATACGGCCACCGAACGACTCAGTGAGTGAGTATTGATTGCATTGGATATTGCGACTGTTTTCCGTGCATCGGAAGAGTGCAGCGTATTATTGTTAACAATAATGAAATATATGACTACCGAAGGCACATATCAACCATCTAGAACAACCGACCACCGGGCTTCTCCGATTGCACTGAATTGAGCTTCGCCGTCTCCTCTCACCCAAGAACCTCTGTTTCGATTGCACATCCTCTCCGTTCGATCACGATGCAGCCTGATCGATCAGTATTGCACTGGTTCCCATCATATTTCGATACCAGAGAGTTCTAATGCCTTTCCTCTCTGGAGTCTCCATGGGGCATGATCCGACTCCTTCTCTCGGCAATCTCTCCCCGCATCAGATCTGCCGCTATTGGGACCGCCGAAATTCAGAGCCGTTGCTCGTCTACGACTCTACATCCGAATGATTGCTTGAGCCATGACATACAGATAAGGCTCCTAATAAAACAAGACCTCGATTCCTAGAATAGCGGGATTCTCGTCTCGCGGAATCTCTGATTTGCAATATAGGGCTTGTAACGATTTGTCTACATCGACGTCGTAATATTGCCGGAGCTGATGTCGGAGTTCATCGCATTACAAACTTCGCTTAGGTTGGTTTTTGAACTAAAGTCTCTCGGAATCCTCGCAATCTGACATGATTATTGAACTGTGGTCTTCCCCCATGGTCTCCTGATAGTCAACGTAGTCCTGGCTCGGGGAACTCCCGGTCTGTCGGTGATTGCTGTTGTCCTCCTCATCCTCGTCGTTTCGCTCCCGGAACTCCGAGTCCTCTTTTTTGACATCCACGGTTCCGTTCGGCAGCTTTTGTGGGTTCTTGGCGACACCGACAACATTGAGGGCGGCCACTTCATCGTTGCCTTGCTGCTTCTTGCAGAATTGGTACGGCTTTTCGTCACCGCGCATGTCACAGATGACATTCGTCAAGGCCATTATGTAGTTTTTGGCAAGGGTGAGGGTTTCGATTTTTGAAAGTTTGCGCTCCATCGCCACGTGGGGGATGACCTCTCGTAGGGCTTGGAAGGCGTCGTTCAAGCTGTGCATCCGCATGCGCTCGCGTTCATTAGACTCCAGCCTCCGTAAGTTCCGTTCGCGTGAACTTAGCGTGGTTTTCCGTCTCCTCCCAGCAGCGTCGTCGGCCTTGTCCTCTTCTTCGCGTTCTCTCATCGTTCGCGCATTCTGAGTGCATCTCCGTGGCGACGATAATCGCGTTGACAGCTCCTGATTACTGCTCTGAAGGCTCGAACTCGAGTCGCCATCTTCTTCTGCAATGGGTGGACAGCTCTCGTTAGGATTCCGGATCGTTTTGGAAAAAGCTCCCGGATTGATACAATGATGACCTATAATTTCTTCGCTAATCGAAATTCCATCTCCATGGTGATATCTATTTAGAAAAATATATATTCTCCAGAATGTCTCGGTCGCATCCGATGTTCGATCTGGATTATTAGACTCAATTAATAATTGAGTTGATTAATTAATTCGGGACATCAGACTCAAAATCCCTATCGGAAGTGAACAGAGGGCACCGGCGACGAAAGTCTCGGACAGCTTACCTGTGAGTAAAGCTCTTTTTGACGCGCTGGGGGTCGTGTCATCTGAAGATACGGAGCTTACAGACCCAGCTTTGTTTGGCGTTGGGGGTTTATTCGATGTCAACTGTGCCAAAAGTCGAGACAACGGCGGTTGAGCCTCTCCTGCCCATTCCCCGCTGAGTGGATGCTCAGACTGGACCTCGTCTCGTGACCTCACCATCTGAAATGATCATCGCCTTCGTGACGCGCTTTGATTTTGGATTTGATGATAAGTGTCTGATCCTGGTTCCATTTATGGAACGCAAATACGTGTGGGTATCGGAGAGAGGAGCTATCACATATAGATCAGAGCCGAAGTTTGTAGTCAACCTGCAGGAAGGAGCTCCAAAGAAGATGGTCTGCGTAGCCGCAAAGGAGGGAAGTCTTAATTAGGCCAGCGAGAATTCACCGCCAGTGCCGGATCCTGACTGCTTCGCGACAGGCGAGCGCTCCAGCTACGGTTCCGATTGTCGAGAAAGACTGGGAGGAATATCTATGACGCTGGAACTTCGTACCTTGCGGCGGGAGGAGCGAGACCAGATCAGGCCCAGCATCGACTAGTTCGGATACGCGCTGGAATCCGCTCTTCCAATCTTGGAACCACAGCGAAACAATCTTTCTATCGGAACTGAGCGTTCCTCCTCCAGAAAACACGCTGGAGACTCCTGCCAGCGCGCTCTGGAGATTCTGAGTCACTACCAGAGCCTTCTCCATCCGGGCGATCCGGAGGATCCCTCAGATATCATGGCCACATGTAACGACATGATAAATCGGAGCGATTGATTGACCGTGTAGAAATTCCCGTGTCTGATGCACCAATACATTTCGTGGAAAACCTACACGGATGCCCCGTATAGCTCCATTTTCGAGCGTTCGAGGCGAAGATCGTGTGGAATAATGTCGGTGTTCTCGCGATAATTCGAGGCGATCGATACCCTTCAAAGGGAGTTTCGCCGCAGATCCTCATAGATAAGGGGAGGTTGAGGAGATGTTGGACCCGAAGAATTAACACGGACAGTGGTTTCACCTCTCATAATACACGGGAAGTGTTCCGATGCGGCAAGGACGGATTCAGACATTCGAAATTGGTCCGCGCGGCTCCTCCCGACGAACACGCTCGCAGCATTCGAGCTTTCAAGAAAAATGCTTCTGGCGGTGTTGTGCAGGGGAGCGTGGTCACGTGTGCAGAAGACACCGTGAGTATCCACTCAGCACTTTGCGGCCAGAAGAAGAGCAATGAGGATCCCACGCAAAAAATGGTCATCGTTGTGAACCGACTTATCCTCCCAAGTCAGTCAGGCGTCCCGAGGATCCGGAATCTCTCGGAAACCAATCTTCGAACCCTGTAGTCCCAGCTTGAGGAGACGGAAATAAGGGAGAACAATTACCTTTTTGGCACTTTCTTCACGCGAAGCCGGGGCTCGAGATTAGCCGATCTCCCTCGATCTCTCCTTTATAGCTGTAATGACGGTCGCATACCTCCTGGAAGAAGAAAAAATAATTTGTCAAGGCCTCGAAATATTGGGTCCCGAAAACGACGCGCTGGTCCCGATTTCCTTCCAACATCGTCATATCGATCATCCGAAGCTTCTTTCTTATACTTCGAGAGAAGTTATCCAATATTGTCTCTCAGAACTCAGCTGGACAGCCACGTGTCGACATAAGGAAGCACTCCGATCCCCGGAAGTTTGCACGGCGACAATTTTCTCGCGCAGTTAACGCTTGTGTAGTTAACGATGTAACTACTTTTCTCTTCTATCCAGGGGAGCCGTAATAAGGCTCCAGCAAATGGCCGCCGGAAAAACTTGATTACCCTTTTTCCACGATTATTCATCATTTCTGATGATAACGACCTTCACACAGCGGACGGGCCTTCGACCGTTATCTGCGTTCATCTAGGTAAGTTGTCTAATTGAAGCAAGTTGCACTTACGAAGGTGGACGTCGTCCAACGCTCCCGGCTGTTGCGCCTGGTTTCTGAAGGATCCGTAAACATACCGTACAGAAAGCAAAAATTTCTGAGGCTGCTCATTCACCCTCTGACTCTTGCGACGAATGCAGCTTTTAAGATCCGCTGCCTAGATCTTATGATCCATTCACGACCCATATTCCCGTCGATTTTCCCTCGATCTACTCCCCGCTTTCGAATGATCTCCCCCGGCGGAAAAAATTGCCCCCGACGATGATCATCCAGCTAACGGTAATATATGGGTTCGGGAGGATCACGAGCAAGATCCGAATCGGTTTCGCCGCCCCCCTTGTTCTTGACCGCTCGCGATGGTGGCTCGATGGTGCAATTTTACGTGGACATTGATGGTAAGAAAAAGGACCAAGTAGCAGGAAGGAGAAAGCCATTGAGACCAGCAGCTTACAAGACGAGGTTAATTATTTGTAGTCAGTGTGTGACTGCGCCGCTTCACTTGAGTGCCCAGGAAACCCCTGTTCTGAAACAGAGCAGAACCGCAGCTTGTAAAATCTCGGGCAGCAAGGCCCGTCGTGTTCGTGGTGCAAATGTGATCCCCACGGGCTGGTCAGTTCGATTCGTATTGATCCCACTGCGAGCCAGTGCTTCGGTGAGCCGGGCGGACAACTCGACCGACGGGAATTCGCTGTCGATTCCGGTCGCTGTCGCGTGACTGACGAGGTAGTAGCGCTAGCAAGCTAAACTTCGTGTTCCTAAAATACTTCGCATTGAATCGAGATGGGAGAGTCTGGAACGAAGGAAGATAATTCATCGCCTCTTCCTTGATCTACATCTCTCCTTAGGGCATTATCCCATTGAATTTCTGAACTGTTTCTTAGCCGTAAACTGCTCCCCTTAGGGTCTTCCGCAAGTGTTCTGGTCAAGCTTTCATCTGATGGAAACAGAAAATCCAAGCGAATTAGGAGTCGAGACGACAGCAAAAAAATCGCGATCAGAGGAGCCTCTCCTCGGTCTCGAGAGAGCTGCGCGAACTTGCAGAACCGCAAGATGGGAGGAATGGTAGTCGGCTCACACGAAGAATCAGGAGGGAAAAACTGGTTTGACGCGAAAAATCGGACCCGAGCCGAACGGAAAAGAAGTCTGAGAAAGACATCGGACAAGCACCGGCAACGCCTCTCCGGAACCGATCACGGCTAAAGAGAACCGACCACTTCACCTACTTTTGGTACGCTTCTGAAGCAACGGAATTCGACTGCATACCATCGCTAGCGGGATCGGTGTGGGAAAGAACGGACAACGAGAGACCAAAAATTTCTTTTCTCTGCAGGCAAGTGAAGCCTGAGACGAGGCTCCGAAAAAACTCGCATCCGACCCCTCGAGACTATCCATGCGGAGAATTCGCGTTGCGAGCCGATTCTCGTGTTCCGGATGGTCCATGTCAGTGGATCGAGGCTCGTCGTCAGGGGTTTCAACAATAATTTGGAAGCAGTGCATCCGCGTGTTTTCAGTCGCGCAAGCGGCGAGCTCGTTTACGTGTGGCTGACACGGAGGGAGGACGCGATACGTGCGCGATCCCGATAAACGAGGTCCTAGAGTCGCGCAATGTATTGGCCCCGCGCTTTCGAGAGCGGTACGTCTCCGATTCTCGCAGAACTTGCTCGAAGGCATATCTCTTCCGTGCGTCATCGGCGCTCTGAAGCTCTGCAAACAATGAGAACAACGCCGATCTAATGTACTCAGACCTTGACATAAGTATCGTGAGTGGCAGTGGATTCGTTCCATCGAACCGTTGCCTTGCTCTCACGCCTCAATCTCTGACGCAGGATGGATTGAGGGGAGAAGGCAAGATACGGCGGGGACGCTCGAACTGTTAGTCCCTCGGGCGACGCGAGCTCTGTTCAACGCAGACGCATTCTGCTTAGGCCGATTCTCAGGTGATGTGTGGCCCCCGGAGATTTGAGACGCGATGGTCGAAAGATGATACCACGGACAGGGGAGAAGGAACGGACGCCGAAGAGCTGATGCCCTGCAGCACCATCCGTCGTTTACCGCTATTGGTCGCCACAGAGACCGGTTCCGAGCGAAACTCCTGCCGTTGCGGGCATCGGAAGCGCCACTGTGATCGCGTTGGTTTGTTGCTTCAATGGGAAATTCCGAATTTCCCTATTTTCTTTTCTGCGTCAACGTCGTGAGCCACTCGGTCATTTCACTCCGCCGGTGGCCACCCGTCAGACGGCTACCGTTAGGAGCGTGGAGCCGCACTCCTATCATCCTCGTCGTGTCCATCATTATCATCATCCACCTCTTCATTTTCGGCGCGACCAAGAGTTTCCAGCTGATCCAGCCCCAGCTACGAAATTCCGCTAAACATTCGCAAACATTATCACGTCGACCATTTACCCGCCATCAAGGGTTGCCCCGCATTTCACGTGGCAACACGAGCGATATCGCTCCGGGACGCTACGACGCTCACGACTGGAATCTGTTGACTTCGTATGTGCGATTATAAAATCACAAGGCGCACTTCCGATACCATAGCGAAAACCTCCGGTGCGTGTTTTAGTATGCCTGTCGGTACCTCTACGAAAGAAGCGAAAGTTCCGTCTAGTGCTTCGCGACGGCGATCGCCGAACACAATGGAACGTCAACGACTTTCGGATATTCTTGGACGGTCGGCGGAACAGCACTTTTGATCCCGGAAGCGGGCTTATTTCATTCTTTTTCGATCTTCTGATTTGAGCAACGGCTAGTTTCTTCGACTCGCGATGGACTTCGATTCCATCCCCGGCAGTCAGAGGTCCGATTCGCGATGAGTCGCAGCTCGCTCTAAGCCCGCGAAGCGGTGCGCTCGATCCCGTGGCTCCTGTCCGAGCATCTTCGTTCAACTTCGTTTCTCGCCGAACACTGAAGCTTCGTGTACCCCATTACGAGCTACTTTGTGTCAGTCGGTCAGGCTTTCGCCCGCAGCCCGAGCTCTTCAGTGAACGAGCTTGGGCATCGGGTGAGGGTTCAGGAAGCGGGTAGGAAACAGAAATGAATCATTGCCGAAGTTAGCGGGGCGGGAGCTGAACAATGTTCTTCCTTCTTTCGTCCATCCCCACGTCTGTCTGGCCGTAGCTCCAAGCTCGTTCCTGACATTCTAGCGACGAGAACCTGTATCCGTCAAGAGATTTACAAGCACAAGCTGATGCGCCGATATCGGAAAGCGTTAATAAGAGACGCGCGGTTCACGGTTCAGCTCACAATCAACTAACGTCGCCTCTCCGGATGGTGATCGGCTGGAACCCGAATGAATAGACCAATTATTTATCTAACACCTAAACGCTTCCCGAAAGCCGGCGCGACAGATTCCCAGGCTCCATGACGACGGAATCGAGGAAGTACCTCCTCGAAACACTTGCTGACGAATCACCCTTGTCAGCGGTTCTAGCAGGACATGGGACAGGGATAGCCACGCCCCGCAGTATTGGTGTTCGGCGTTGCATTGGGTTCACGAAATTTGACATATATCAGTTTTTTTTCTCTCTGAAGGCGCGGTTCAGGGACAGCAGTCAGCCGGTGCCTCGCTCCGTCTCCATCGCTGCCTATTTAATGGACAGCGTATTTTGGAAGCACGATTATCTTCTGCGTCGGGGGACGCATATCGTGGTCGGAGCCTCCGACACGGCCGCGGTCGCCGAGCCAGAGACGCGAAATTCCCCTGGTTATCGAAGCACCTGAATAAGCAAGAGAAACCGAGCGATTCGATATCTAAACCGACAAGTAGGCGAACCGCGCGAGTAGTCGATGGATAAAGCTATTCGACGATGTTAAGTAACCAATGCGAGTGCTTCGGCCGTGTTCAAGGATCTTCAAGCGTGCGCTTGGCAAAGCAGTTCGGCCCGACGCAAGGTCCCGCGCGCTATTCGCCGTCAGTCACAGGGTCCACGGCACAGGGCTTACTTTCACACGGACGCCCGCCTGCTTGAAGAAAAATCGCTACCCTCGCATCTGATAACTTCCACCGGTATGAAGTTCGATTCGAGATTGGGCAATGTGGCGAAATTCTAGTGTTTCAAGTTTGGTAGGACAATGAACGCTCCTCTTATCGAGAATCGGATCTGCGGTTGAGATCGACTACTAAGGCCACTCCAGACGGCTCTAAAAAAAGGGCCCGACTCCATCCAATGGCGGGTAGTTCTGATTCTAGGGGTTCGGGGTGGATGTGATTGTCGATTCGGATTCGAGACTCGACACTTGGCCTACCTATTCCGCTCGAAGATTTGTGCTACTCAAGTCTACGGGGAAATTGAACACGGTGGTAGGAAGGTCAGAGTCCTTCGGCTCAACAATCGCCCTGATCCGAGCTTCGGATTCACCGAATTCATACGACAGTTGCGTTTTTCACGACCGACGCGGAGACTTGTGAGTTCCCAACCCTCTCCGTCGAGAGACCAGGAACCCCTTCATCACTACGTTGGGAGCTTCTCGACTCATTCGATTTCTTTAAGCAATCATCATTCCGTCCTCTTGAGTCAGTTCGTTCGTATGTTCCTGGAGCTTGTGAACATCCCATAGCTACACTGATACGTTCTATACGATCGTTTTGGAACTGTTTCCCCGTCCACTGGAGAATCAGACGGAACTCCGGACCCAAGCGGAGAGCTCTCTGCGGAATCGCGACGACAAACAGTGAGCAGCTGGGTGGCAAATTGGTGCAGGACGGAGCTCATGCCATCAGAATGAATGGCCATGTGAAGCGGATAAACGCAAGAATTCTCTACGTCTCTCCACAATGCTTGGAGTTGCGATTTCTTCTCGACGATAGATGGTGGGGATATAAACGGCGGATACCTTCGTACCGGGGAGGGAAAAGCTTGTAGTAGGAAGATAAATGCTTCGAAAATTGGTTCAATGGCCTGCAGTAACCGTCACAGCTTTCATCGGAGTGAAGTTCGTGATTTGAGGCGTCAGCATATTCTGCCGTCTCCCCGGTTTCCCTTTTTCGCCATGGCCTGCACCGAGTAACCGATTGACGCACTAGTTGTGAGAATTTCATGGAGTGGAATTCCGCTCGGGGAAGCTTCTCCAGTCTGCTCGCTCATGTTTTATGGATCGCGTTCCGAAGAGATGCTCGAAGTTAAGCCCAAAAGAATCTCGACGTATCACATGCAAGCTGAGTTCGTCGACTCGATTATCCAACGAGGGAGCTCTCGAATCCGGAGAATCCACCGGAATCCTGATATTTTTGAGTCTGTCCGCTCAGAATTGAACTGGGCTCCGTTTCGGAAATGTTCGGCGAGTCCTCCTTCAACAGGATCGATTCTATCGCCGGAGAAGGAGAGCTTCCCGGGATCACCAATAATTGTAATCGATGAAGTCGATACTTTACAGTACACACTCATCTAGGGGTTGAGCATTCCCTTCCGGTCAAGGAATTCGTCTCGCGTGGTCGAATACAATCCCGAGAAGCAGTCGCTCTTTGTATAATAGCATCATAGGCGTATGAAACTCCTCGAACTTATTTGAACACCGTCGAGGCGTGGCAGATATGTACAAGGACGATCGGTATCGGGCAGAGGTTGAACGGTTTGTTTTCAAGCCGAGTTCCGAATGGAGCCCTTTGTTGCCCCCTTCACAACTCAGCTTATCCCGCACAACAGCGAGCACTTTCTTCGCTAAGGCAGTGCTGCTCGTGTGACCACGTCAGACCAATGAGCGATGATTCCCCTGAAGGGCCGCTTGATCCGCCGTTGCCACCGCTATCGTCTTCGCGGGCCAACGGGGCTCGCTGCATTTCCCTTCGTCTCTGTGCTCCTCTTTGTCAGCTTGGTAGCTGACGGCCAGCTCCGTCGTGAATCTTTGGCAGCATCTTCCTGACGGAGCAGTCAGTTGAGGAGCGAGCGTTTCGGGCCATTGAAAGCCAACGGAACAAGCGTCCAAAACTCAGATAGACTGAGAGACACCAGACGAACGCGCGGCACCAAGCCCATCCTCTCATCTGAGATTCAAGTTGTTGCGGTTCGGGCAACTGGTTTGGTGGTCTTGAGGCCGCTGGTGAACGAAACCGCTCCGGACGAACAAAAATCTGCAGAAACTTGTGAGAGAGGCGCGGACGCCCGAAGATCCTCACTCAGGATCCAAGTGGACGTGACCTCGCTGATTATCCTGCGCGTGGCGAGTCGCGATTCTACTCGATGGCTTTTCCTGAGACTGCTCCGAGCCGTTGAGCCGGTGTAATGCGAACAAAAAAATGTCGTGTTCTCCATCGAAAAGAGCTTCCCGCGTTCCTCAGAGCTTTAGCCGCTCATCCGATCTAGCTTGAAATTCACACGTCCCCCTATCTATGCTTCTCCGGCGCGGTACTTCGCGCGCTGGAATGAAGTGCGCATTACCCTTCACATTTCCTCGATGGCATTCCCGCTAAATTGCTCCGACCACGGCTTAGGAGCGTAGATACCGCCGTTAAGTGGCGTCTACTGCGAACTTGGAAAAGATTTCCGGAGAGATCGCCGAGCGCTCGTTGGCCTTGGTTTGGACCGATTTTGTCGATGCGGTTGCTTCAGGGCTCCGAGCCCGATTGGAAGTACGGATTTCCAGGCAAATCCGGCCCTCATCCTCGCCGAAGAGAATCTCTCTATTATCCGGAGATGATTTCTGTGACGAGCCTGGCGCTCCCCATCGATTTCCGATCCCCGATCTGCGGAATGTCAAGTCCTCCCTCGCGAATCTGTTCGCTGACATTACGCTGTCTTCCTCTGCATTCTCGGAGCAAAAGAATTTCAGGGGGGTTCTTCCAGCTGCAGGTCAACCTTCGCTGAGGAGAACAATCCGATGATATCTTTCCAAATTGCTTCGTCCAGGACCAGAGGATTTTTTTCCTCCGAATCAACTCCGAATGAGTCTCTAACGACGCGACGGCTAGAATGAAAGGTCGGCTCCCAATTTCGTAGGATGAAGAATCGCACTGCAGAGCGAAACTCGAGTCGTCGGGACAAAGGTATTAATTTTGAGCGATCCTTGTTCTCGAAACTTCAGTTCATTTTCCACTTCTGATCTGATCGGGACTCGTGACGGTTGTGCCCCGGGTCCTGAAGCCAAGTCGGAGCCTTCGTTCTTCTTCGCCTAATCTGGAGTAGGGCGTCTGGGCTCGACGCCCTACTATTCGGAGCTGACTGTTGACTTCAACGTTTCTTCGGACAAAATCGATGCTAGACGTATCGAAGTAAAATATTATTTGAAAAGCACTCCGATGCGAGACATCGTGTGTCACTGATAGGGGCTGGCCTGATTGGGGCGAAGGCGAAGTCGAGGCTGCCGAAGTTCGTCAGCCAGCGAGCCGAGCACGCCGCGCCGTCGGCCGACAGCGACTCGCGCAAGCACCAACGAACAGAAAGCCGAGCTGGCTTTCCTTCATCTGGATATCAGAAAATCTGAACAGCAAAACCAGTTTGCCTCAGAACGAGAGAGTTGTATTCAACCTCGCTCCGATAGAACCGCAATCGTAACGACAGCTTCGAACCTGTTCGCAGGAAGGCTTCTGAGAACACTTTTCCGCAACGGGAGTACCGTTCCTCTCGGAAAAGTATGAGTGACGGTCTGATTCCGAATACGAAACCAGGAATCCAGAGAGTCCTCCTGAATCCGGATATTCATCGAGGGTCCGAAGATGGGTGTCCTCATGGGCACTCCGAGATCAGAGAGCGAACATCGGAACGCTGACGCGCACGAGGCATGAATTTCCTCATCATCGTCTCCGACACTGGATGAGAGGGCCGCCCGGTCTCGGCGCTCGCATCTCGGAACGTTGATATGGGACCAGAAGCGAGTGCTTCCTTCTTGGAGTAGATTTCGATATTTTCTTCTTCCGTCCCCGGTGTTGTCTGGTTACGTCCGGTTCTCGATGCAGGCGTCGGAGAGTTTTTGAACCAAAATCCCACAACACGAACGAACGCACACATACCCAGACACAGATCCGGTTTCGATAGTGCATTTCACCCTTCATTGTGGGCCGAAGTCTATCTGCGTGTGTTAGCTGCTATCGATTGCCCGCTTCGTGGGAGCAGTGAGCGAAACTGCTTGCTCTTGTTCAGCTCGGCGGGCACATCATTCATCCTCCTAACGCAAATGTTGACCTGTTGATCTATATTGAGGGCTCAACTCTCCGCCACGCTCTCGTGCCTCACCGACGACGATCACGTAAATATGATCGGGACGTTTCATCACTTCCGATTCGTTTGTTTCATCGGGTTTCGGATCCGATGAGTTTGGGTCTAAGTTTACCACGGAAAGTCAGTCCAGTGAGGGATTCTCGCCGACTGCAGCACAGGACTACGGGCTGAATCTTCGCTACCATACATAGATATTCGAGTATCGATGAGAATCGGGGTTCTCTCTCTCTGCCCCGAAATAAGACTTTCATCCGTAGAGTGGTTTCCATTCCGGAACTTGGAATTGAAATTCAGTAGAAGAACATCAGAAGTTCGCTTTTAGAGTCATATGCTCGGTGCGTTACCACCAGCGCTTAATAGAATATACACCACTATCTTCAAGGCCGCGCCACTCTTCACGAGCAGTGGTGCTTTTGTTCCGTGACACGTACCCGTGTCTCAGAAGCGGCCGGTTCAAATGTCTGGCGAGATAAAATGTTCGATATCACCTCATGCGATAAGACGATCAATTTTGTTTCCTTCCTCCAATCGTGAGTTCGGCGTTTCTCCCTCCTGTTTCGATCCCTGTTCATGCGGCACGTCGGGAGACCTTCTGACGAGGCGATTTTCGCTGGAGCTCATCTTAGCTCAAGTCAAACGGAAAGTCACCCTGTCGAGTGCGATCAGTGTTGCTGATGATTTCAGGCTCCATGTGCCGTCGATCGAAGTTGTCGTCAGGAGCGACCCGCTAACGCTGAGGTCTCTCGTGGATCGATTTTCTCGGAATGAAGTCTCTGTGAGACGACGGTTCTGATTCGGAGGATAGGGGGACATCGTTGAAGCGTTCTTTGCACACGGTGTGCGAACGTTCGACGCAGCGGAAACTCGATCGCTTGCTCTCCAGAAACCGGGCTCCTATTCCCGGCGCCGGAACATTAAGAAGATCCCGGGATCACCGCCGAGCAGCGGGCTGCCCTGACTCCCACAGAAGTCATTTGGGGTCGATAAGCTCGCGCGAATCAATTCGGTGCATTCTCCTGAAATACGCGATTCTCTTTTCATAAGCGATGGATCGTTTGGTTTCGGGGCTTGACTCTTTACCGTAGATCGTTCCGAAAACCATCTCGCGATTTCAGGATAGCAGGTTCCGCGATTCGCTCGTCTGATCAGGCGGACGAGGGAAGCGAACGAAAAAAGAAGTGTGGATCCATTTAGACTAATTTTCACGGGTGCGCAATCCGTGCAGGTGCGCGAAACTCGGCTCATTCGAACGATCGCGCGATAGGCGAATGTGAGAAAGAAAGGGAGACTGACAGATTGACTGGCTTATTTTAGAAAACTAGGAAACCATTCGAAGCGGAAGACACTTAAGCTAAGAGATGATGGGGAAAGAAAGAGGAACAATTTACAGTCTCTGTTTTTGTTGCATTGCCCCGGAGGGAAAAAGCAACAGGAGCGTTTCACTCGCCACGAACACCGGCCGAAGTACCGCTACACTGATTTCCTGCCCGTGGCTCTCATACTAGAGCCGGTCGCAAGATGATTGACTAGGAATTCCCTTCGACTCCGCTTATTCGTTTTTTCTCTACTTCGTTTTCATAATGTCCAACTACCACCGCCGCAGCGCCGTCGCCTGCGACGTCCTCGCAGTTGACATCGACTACTAACTTACGACGGTAGCAGCGGCGACGGCCACTTGACGTCGTTGTCTGTTGCGAGAATCGTTTCCAGATCACGAGCATTTCCCGCCATCCAAGGCTGGTTCGACTCTCGCCTGTTCGGAAATTCCCCCGACCGACTGGCTGACTGGAAGGCTGCTCAGCACACTTGTGGCGGCAGCTTGTATTTTATCTTCTCCTTTTGATCGAAACGTGTCTTTCATTCCTTTGTTTCTGACAAGGAGAGACCGAAAATCGGACGACGCGTTGAACAGCGGGCTCAGTCGCGATCGTCTTCCTGGAAAATAGCGGAAAATCCACAAATCTGTACGGAGGACTGATGATGGAAAAAATGTTCAGTCTCTTCCCGAAGATCCCCTCGAAGGCTCCGATCCCCAGCTCTTCGAATGCCTTCCGTAAATCCGATAGAATGCTTCGAATCTGCCTCGAGGGAACGATGGAGCCTCAGAGGAGTTCGGGAAATGCAATCATCTTCCGGCTGTGAAGGTTTCCTTCCGCTTTTCCACGGGTGCAATTTAATTCATTGGAACGGATAGGGCTGAAAATCCAGGCCACTGGGCGACTGACTAGCCGGGTGGCTGGCTGCTTGCCGTGGCATCCTACGCAAATTCTTTCCCTTGTAACAGAACAGCGAGCACATCAGAGAATGCAAGAATGTCATTCATTCGCGGGAAATTGAGGTCAAATATTTAGCGGTCTATTCACGCTGGGCGATACGTTGCGGATATCGCGAAGTGAAATACGCAAACCGAAGCATTTCTCCAGAATTCCACCGCGGCCGTGCTCTATTGTATTCTGTCAGATAGTACACCGCGTATCATTAGAGTAAATGCCTAATGATCCTCGCTCTGGATCTGTCAGTAGATCGGGGAGGAGGAATCATCGAGCGGTACGCTTCATTCAGAAGCTCCTGAGTCCCCAACTCTGATGATGGATGGTGCTCATTCCGAAAAATATACAATCGTTATCAGCAAAAGACGCAACACCCTCGTATTTCGGCAGACGCGGAAGACAACCCGGCAATGCATCTGATTGGAACTGATCGAAGGGAAGGTGGTTCTGTCGCCTTCAGTCCGTGATTCCGTTAATTGATCGATCGATTCAATCGGCAATGTTCGAATTTCATTTGGGGAGGAGTTTGGCTCTGGATCCGATCGGAGTTATCCGCTGAGAGTTGCGAAGGTACTCGACGGGTGCATCGACCGTCCCGTGATCTGTCAGCACCTTCTTGTAAGCGTGTCCAGAACGCTTTTGTGGTCGGGTCGACGCATTCCATCTTCCCGCAAGAGATCATCCTCGATCTTCCACGACTATCGTCCCTCACAGGACGACAGAGATCCGAGAGAAAATGAGGTCGCATTTCTAAATCCACCTCGAGGAAAGTCCTGGAAGCGAAGCCCCCGTGTGGCACGAATTCTCCGAGAGCTCGTGGCGAATATGAGATAGGATTCACGGATCCCGAAGTTTCTAAGCAGATATTCCGGGGGAAGAGGCTACAAACACACGGTCGCGGGCTTCGGGAAGCGATGTCTCGGGCCGGATTCGGCCTGCGGGCACCAGTTTGTGCACCACTGATGTTGATCGGAGGGCGGGTCCGATTCGTAACCATCAGTCAAAGACTGTGAAGACCTTCCCAAAAACAGGTATGAACAGACAGGCGGACGCTGCAGTATAATCGAAAAAGACTGCATCGACATGGGCATGTCATCGGAGTGTGCGGAGCCTTCTTCAGGTCGATTCGACAGCTGTGCGGGACATCGTCGAGCTCCTCGAAGTTTCGGGACCTAAGCTCGGGAAGCACGCCCCTCACTTGAAAGGATCGGAGAATGATCATCGACTCCTGTGAGGCATATTCATTTGATGACAATTCATCTCTCATCATATACGTTTGGAATTCGGACCACGGATTTAAAGGCTGCAACGGCACAAAAAACGCACGGAAGCAGCATCTCATTGGAAAATTGTCAAGTAGAAGAACCCTTGGAGGAATGAACGAGATGAATTGATCACTTCGAGCGGCCCTTCGGCGCTCATTGCTTTCGGCAAGCTGCGCGCAAACTTGACAGGATGACCGGATGAGCGACTTTCTTTCTTGTCCGTTCATTCTCGGAAACGTTCACGTTTGACAATTGACTTTGAGGTTCACGTCTCCGCCAACCGAATGTTCAGCCTTCAGTTCCGACCCACTGGGGCCTATGACGCCGCTCAACTTGCTTCCGCCACCGAAGCTCCGCACCACATCAAAACGAAGCGGCGCGGCGGCGGAATCATCGCATCGTCGCTGCCGCAACAACGGCATCAACGTCCACGGCGACGATAACAACAACAGGAGCATATATTCAAAGACGATTCGAATATATTCGCCGTCGCCGTTGTTTTCGGCCGGCTGAAGTAACGCCGATATCCCCGCGCGAGGCACTTGACGTTGAAAACGTGTCACTGAAGCGCACCCAAACGCGGGGCTTCCCTGCGGAGCTCAAAAATGTTTTCTCAGAACAGCAACTTGTACGGCAACTTCACCACGTCGCCTGGCCAGCAGCCTTTTCTCCGAGCCGGAAACGTGTGTTCCTGTGACTATCTTGAGCCGATATTGTGTCGTCTTCAAAGAGCCATGGGAAACGGCGGCGCGAGAAGTGAGGTGTGAATGAGCACAGTGGTTGAAACACCAGCGAAGGATCGGGATGGAATGCACTTCTGCTCAATGTGTTGTACGGTCTCTTTTGATATATCTCGCCCGCGGATTCGGGACGATTTTTTATGGAGAGTCTCCGCATCTAATTCGCCCGTCCCTCGAAAGATCTAATTTTTGATATTCTCGCAGAACGGCTAACGCGCGCCGTCATAAATGTAGCAACCAATGATGACACCAATTCGATAGTGGGCTAAATCCAGCGTTCATTCCACCAGGCATTCCGTAGCGCTGGATAGCTCGGCTGCCCCGAAACCGATGCATCTTTTGTTCGGATCGATTTTTCACAGATTATATCGTGGAATAAGAAGTTCTCTTCTCGTTCCGTTAGATTCTGCATTTTCTTCGCTGGTAACATCAGTTTTCTTGGTATGCGCTGCTCGCCGGAATCTCGGATGAAGCTCCGAGTGCAGGAGTGAGCAGAGAGGCATGACACATCTAAGTTTACAACTCAACGCTTTTGGGTACTGTAATCAGTTTTGCTGATTCGAAACTCGTCAAGAAAAGCGAGTCACGCCGGTGAAGTCGAGTACATCTTCAGAACAAGGATGCTCAGATCGAAAGGCTCGGGAGGAGAAGGTCCGGGCCTCTTATTATAGATGAGCCGATCTCATCTCGATTCTGATGGAAATCTAGAGAGTCATGAGAGGAGGTTCATCTTCGAGTCTCAGAAATCGCATTCCCCCACTCTCATGATGCCCTCCGGCTACAGTCACGCTGTCTGCTGTCCGATCCGAATCGCGGCCGCCATATCCTGTTTGGAACCTCTCTTGACCAATTACGGTCAAAAATCCCAGGTCACTGAAACAAGGATTCTTACCGATTCCTGGCGGAGAGGCAATCTACTCGGTTCTCGAGGCCCGATGCATGCTCGCAACCATGAAAAATTGATTTCCCTCCCGCACTCAAGTTGGACTGTTCCAGAGAGCTGAAGCATGTGCACAGGACCTTCGGCGAGAGTACTCCCACGAGGTCAGATGAGATAGATTCTCTATGAATCATGACGTCAACATTCGGTCAATGACGGAAATAATGAAATATTCGGGGAGCAATAGTCTCCGCTGGATAGTCTTTGAGAAATTGGCATCCAGTGTCACGGTGAAACAATCAACGATGCCCCAAAGAGTCCCAGAAATTACATCATTCCTGACTCCAGCGATTCGAAGTACAGTTGTGGGGCTCAGTGACTAAGTAAGAGCGGGAGAGGAGACCGGATCCATTCCGCGTATCAATCCCGTTCCAATCGACTTGCATTCCTGAGGTGGAAGATTGTCGCCTTCACTTCAGAGCCGCGGTCACAATGTTTTCGAAATAAAAGGTCTCCCGCGATGTCTTCCACTTGGTAATCTGATGTAACGTAGCTCTTCTGATTGGGTATTCATCTTTCGGATTCGGGTGCATGACGGTACTGAGCCGACTTGGTCCCCGCCACGTTCAGCTGGGCTCGGTGAACTTTTTCCCTGTTCAGGATACTCCCAAGTTCCTACGGAGACGCCTTATCGTTCCGATCTCCTCCTGGATAGGTAGACTCACGGTCATCTCCGGAGATATCTTCTCTGGAGAGGGTGAACGTGCTCATAGCGTATTTGAATTCGCTCCGGAAAAAAAGTACGGAAATGCGGGAGACGTCCGTGTCCCAGTCAACGTCGTCGAGGAGAACGTGAGTGAGCAACTTACCCGTCTCTGTGAGAATTCTCCTCATAATTATCCAATCGAAACACAACTTCAACTCTCCTCCATTCACCACAAATGTCTCCCGAAATCTCGTAGAGCTAGAATTTCCTCACGAACTGCAAAATTTCGAACTGTCCAATGCACTCGAAGTCCGGGCAGTGATCACGAAGGTCGTTTCGGGATAGTAGCAAAGCCCGCTCGTTGATTGGGGGATGGGGGAACTGAGGGAGCCGATGTGGCGAAGTTTGTTGTTTTCACTTGTTGGAATAGCTTCATGTGTGTTTCGGTGGTGATCGCGAAGCTCGACGTGTGCAGCCGCAGCGTGTAGATCCTCCTTTCTCTCAGTGAGGGAGCCGCCGCCGCTTCTGCTGCCGCCAAACTGGACCACGCGAGGGAGAAGGAATTGAGCAGCCAACCAACATCATCAGCGGCAGCAGCACCGACACCGCTTCATCGGTGGCCAGCCAGCCAGTCAGTCAGTCTGCCAACCTGACTTCAGCAGCGAAACTTCAGCCAACTGGGTCAACTTCGCCCCGCGTGCCGCTCTTCGCAATGGGGAGCAAGTATGACGGCTGCAGCCACGACGGCTGCGGCAACAGCAGCGAAACCTGAAGGGCCTTCAGCCCAGAAATAAAAATCGCTGACAACAGGTTTGCTCGTTGTTCCGACGACGGCGCGGCGGCGGCAGCGGAATTTCGCACCGGACCGGCCGGAATCTCGTCACTCCGAATCAACTGTTACACGTTCCAACGGAATTAGGTGAAAAAGGGGAACACGAGACAGTAAATCTTGACACCAAGCGAAGAAACTGTATGTGTTCGAAACGACATCATCCTTGTCGGAGCTACTCGTTTGTCGATTCCAGTTCCGGAGGCTTCAATCCCTCACCAGAGGCTGAGAACCGGAGGGAACCACCTCCTGGAGAAAAATTACCGAAGGCCGCTGTGATTCCACCGGGATCCGAGGACCAGAACTTCCTCTTCTATATTCGGAAATAGGAAATTCCAATGGTCGAGGTCTGCCGATAGGTTCGGATGATCGCCGTCGTCTCCGAGCGGTCACCTTGAGTTTTACTCCCATCGAGTCTAGATCGAACTGGGGCAGCATGCGCACCACCTCAACGGAGCGTTGCCTCCTCCTGACCTTCCATCGGACTCTACCTATGATCTATTCGAATTATTCGTCGAATACGAGTTCCGCATCCCCGAATGCGTCACAGAGCCGAATCTCGCAATCGCTTCTCGGGTCTCAACATAGCTCAGGCTTCACTGGGTTCCGGACTAGGTGCTGAAGCGACGCAAGACATTTGTGATCGCTGAAAAGCAGCGACGGGAACAAAGTAGAGGTTCTGATCACATATCCGTTGCCTGTAAATTATCATGACGGATGATTTTGGTCTACCGCTTCAAAGCAAGTTATATGTTTATTTCCCTTGCTCGTGATTTAATTCCGATTTCATGTGCACCACAGGGTTTTCTCATTCGGTCTCGGGAAAAGCTGCGCATTTGAAAATTCTTCAACTTGAATCCTGGAGCGAGCATCCCGACTTTCGAGGGTTCAGGACGATGTAGCGAGTCTCACGTTGGCGTCGGCCTTGGGTAGGTGGATTGCGAAGACCTTGCCTCGAATATCAACCCTTCGAATCGGAATAATCTACAACACTTCGATAGTTGGGACGGCTCACAGGCCCATCAAGTCAATTGGGTATAAGCCTTGGGCAGAAGATTGTAGGTCTGTGACGACTTCCCGGTCAAGAAGGAGCGTCTGCTACGACTCTCGACGAATCGTTCCCCAAATATTTCAGGTCCCTCGGACCAAGCCAAGGCGGCGCAAGGCTGTCAAATCCGCTCTCGATGATCAGAGCAGTCTGCAAATCTTATGCAGATTCGCATCGACGCTATTGACTGTGTCTGTGCCGTCCTCGAGCCTCTCGCAGAGACCTCTCGGTTACAGAGGGTAGTGTTCCTCGCGGAAAAATGTTCCGCGATCCGCCTTCCCTCTGTGAGGATGTCTGGTTGGATTCCAGGGGCCACGGCCGACAGGAGACCAGACTTTCGATCTGCGATTTCAGGAGGCCTATCGCAGTTGTCGAATTTCGAGACTTGGTACGATTCTACCAGTAATGGTTGAATGTTCGCGAGTGCTCGCATACGGGTGATCCCCTAGAGTAGGAAAACTCGGTTTCGGGAAGGATGAGCACTCAGGGCAGTAGCCCTGAGGTCCCGCTCGCGGAGGAGTCGGTGCGGGGAATGGAGAGGATCCCGGGAGATCGAATATCCATCAAGAATCCAATGAGCTTCGGAGAATGGGGGCGCGGATCTCGCCGTGCCCCCTGGCCATTTCTACGTTGCTATCAATTCAAGTTCAGAACGGGCATTCATGAAGTTCGTTCAGCGAATGTCCTTGCCACATTCCTGTTGTTCTTGTTTTCGTCTTGCCTTCACCGTGTCAGACATGGACCTGGTGCAAGGTGGAACTAGTCTTGCTTGTCCATGGCTGTATATTGTTTTCAATCCGGAGCGAACAAACAAATCGCTCTGTCGCGTTGCCCCTAGCTCAATGCCGAGAATTGTCGAACCCTCGAAGCGCTCGACGAAAAACACAGCTAATTAATTATGCCGCACGGCACCACTACGAGCTGCGGTACAGACCGGCAAGATGACGCTGTATCCGCTCACTTTATCTTTGAAGTTGCTCTCGCCAAGGAAGAAGCACTGGCCCGCTCGTGCTCCGGCTCACGTGAAAACTATTTTATCGATGTGGAGTATTCAGTGTGAAGTTCTCCCTTTTGACGAGCTGGGCTATCGGCAGGATTATCTCTGATATCGGCTGCTATCGCTTCGAGACAATCTCCATTTTATGATACACGCACAGATCAACAGAATGACCCCCTTGCAGGTCTGAACGGGAGAACACTCAATGATCGGAGCCGATAATGTCGGCGGCGACGACGACAATAACGGAAGCGGCTGCGCGGCAGTCAACGAGAGCCGCTCATTCAAGAGCTCGTTCGCGAAAGACTGTCACGAATTCATTCTCATTCAGCGCTCGTACAAGAGCGGGAGCAATTATGATCGCAGCGGGAGTTCGATTTCGTATTCCTCGCAAGCGGACTCGCCACTCGGCCACACTTTTGATGTCAATCCAAAATCTCTGCCGAGTGACCACAGGGCGCGATTACCAATCGAGTCTTATCACCGGGGAATTCCGGGCTGGATGGATTCCAGACTGGATTCAAATCTTTACACTCATCGTCGGATCACTTCTCTGATCCCATGGTAGACGAGTACATGCGCCAGCTGGAAAACCCTGGAGATGTGTACTCCCTCGCAGATCATGGAGGCGGTAGCCTGAAGTTCTCCATACAGACCTACTCGGAATCACAGGAAATGAACGCCAGCATCAGCAGAGTCCTGTGTCCATAGGCAGGGTCTGTAGACAAGGACACCGTCATGGAGTATTCCGCGTCTTTCAGTACTCGCTCATTTATTGAACAAATATCTCTTTCGGAAATTCGACTTTTGGCCCTGAGATTAAATAAAGAGACTGAGTACAATCCGAAGGCCTCTGGAACAAATCCTGGAGAGGTCCAGTGTCTCACTAATCACTCAGTCGGGATCAGGACGGCTTCCCCTCTACTGACAAACTGTACAGAAATGAGCAATGAACGCACATGACCGCTATACATTATTATCGCTCCCATTATGTCACTATGTCGATATATTTACACTATGTACAGAAAAAAGTGGCTACCAGAGCCACGTTGACTATTGGGGAGAGTCGGGGTGAGAAAATAAGAAATCAACAAGGAATTCCAATCCGTTCCGGGATTGTAAGCCATAATGAGTTCGGTCAGCGCCGAGCGTTCGTCAGAAATTTAACAATTATCATCATTCAGCAATCATCTGTGCAGGTAGCACCTCGCAATAACTATACGGAGGCACTCGGCGCCAGGACGCCACCCTTATCCTCAATGAGACAACTGCAGACAAGGAGTGGCACCCTGGCGTGGGGAGCGTGTTTGCCATCGTGAACTGCGGTCTCGACAGCGCGGCGTGACCGAATCTTCTTACTGGAGACCAGGCCGCCGATCACACATGCTCGGAATTTCTTTCCCGCTTCCGACTGGGAGGATCAATCCTCAGTACATGTCGAGCTTGTTGTTTTCCCCATAGATGAGATATGGCGCGGTGTGTCGATAGTTGACCGACGATCTCGGAGAGGATCTCCGCGACAATCCTGTGTGATGCGTCGAGCCCGAATGACTGCTCGACGAATTCGACGAAACCGACGATCTGCAACACGATGGTTACATGATGTTAGCGACGGTAGATTCTTCGCAATATCATCGTATCTCTCAAGGCCGAGGCATGCTCTCAGATGTAAGGAACACGGATGCCAGCGCAGGTTGGACTCAATCAACTCTTGTCCAAGACAAACAAGCGTCGTACATTGGCCACACCAAGGTCTGCTTACAACTTCTCAAAGGATCTAAATGTTGGAGTTCGGAGCTGTGGTTGTTGTTGTCGATGGAACCGGGCCATCAGTCGCCGCGGTCGTGAATTTTGAGCGGAACCAAGAGCTGCGTGCATCATTTCATACGATACTTGAGTCAACACGCCTTCTATTTCACTCTATCGGAAGCTGGCTGTCTCGCTCTACCTCCAGAATTCCACGAACAGAGAAAGCGGAACGAGATTGAAATTGTCCACATCGCGGAAAGCGCAGAATCCGCCGCGATGTGATCCGGGATGGCCAATTCTGGCTCATTCAAGAGAACGAATCCGTTTGAGGCCCCGTTATACTGTCGGAGAACTTGCCTGTATATTGAAGGTTTGAGGAAGTCAGGAAGTCGGTCTTTGCAGAACCACATGACTTTCTTGGTGCATGAGAATGCAATGAAGATGAACAATCCTTGCAGTGTGTTCAATACGATGAATATGTACCATATGACCTCATTGTCCAAATAACCGGCGACGAAGCCTGTAGGAGTGAGGGGACACGATGCTTATCCTCGATTCCATGCGCCCCATCCAACCACTGATGAACTGATTCAATAGTATTCGACTTTCGAGGAGAGATCCAGTATTTCGATAGAACTCACCTGTGCACCACACCAATCCCATCATGATGGCCAATCTTGAGTACAGTCTGTAGTTTGTTCTCACAGAACTGCAGGGGTCTCGCACGATGGCAGCGGAGCTCGCGGACGACGAGAGGATCATCACAGCGGTCATGATAAAGAATAATATGTTCAGCAGCATTATAACGCCTGAAATGGCAAGAAGGGCTTTTAACGCGCTTTTCTCTCCCACTTTTTTCGAAGCACCGGTAGCCGACTCAGATGCTCATTTTCCTCGGTATCCAGTGGAGACTCGAGAGTTCTCCGATTTCTCACACACAAATCGTTCACGCACGGGGAAACTTGAGCCTATGTTCGTCCTTCTCCCACCCTAGCCACATCCGGGTCTCCGACATTCACGTACCTGTGGGCGCGACGAAGAACACCAGTAGCGCTTTCCGATGACCGAACCAGCACGAGTACTTTCCGAAAGCAGGTCGATATTCGGAGGGCAGTATGTTCGAATCATGTTCCAAGACCACAGAAAGTCCCACGATGAAGGCCGTCATTCCTAGAATAACATCAGGGTACATAAGCACTGAGAGGCTGTACCCTACGGGAGATCGCATTGCTCCAATACAAGTACGGGGATCATCGGTAGGCAGCCATGATATCAAATCATCGCTCCTCACCCCACGAGTAGATACTGTAGAAAATGAATCGTTTCCACTGCGGCCCGGTGGTGACTCTGAGTTCCTTGGTCGCCATCCTGAGAGTCCGCCACACGTCGAAAGACATGGAATTCATCCAGAAGAAGGAGGCCAGGAACGCAGCGTAGGTCACCAGGGCGATCCCCCTACAGGTCGGTGTACCGGCTACGGAATCGTCGACTTGACCGGAGATGAAAGAAGCGTAGGCTACGAGGAGCGATGCCGACAGGCTCGCAAGGTTCTTCCCGGAAAGATTCCTCATTTCGGGCAAGATAATGAAGACCGACAAATGGAGGAGGAGACAAGCTATGGAAATCCCCAGACCGACCGCGGAGATATAACCCATATAGAGGGAAAATTTCGGCAGCTCATCCGCTGTCAAATTGAGCAGATAAAGGCAGATGTAGGCTCCCGATTCCGTGAGGAGATAATTGCCTGGAAAATGGGCTGGTTTACACGGCGGAACCGACGGTTGCTTTCCCCCGACATCGATATATTCATCGATCGCGAAAACAAAGGAGAAAAATGATCTGAACATTCTTGTAGCAGACTAAATAATTCCCCGTGGCGTTCCTACCTGGTTTGAAGGTGGCGTTGTACCTCTCGACGAAAATCGAACTGTTTTTCATGAGAGAAAATTCATCTCTGTTGAGGAATGTCTGCGGACATTCCAGGAATTTCCGCGAATAAACCATTTGTGTGGAATTCAGCGGCTGATCGGTGCTAGAGGCAAACAGCTCGGAGTCATCGTCAACGACCGGTTGGTTCTTCGATACGCAGCGCTTATTGCGATAGATGTAGTTAGGCCGGTCGCAAATGATGTCGCGACATTTTTTGTGGAACGGATCGTAGATCTGAAAATCGCCTCCAGGTCACTCGTCAGCCGAACAATGGTATCGAAAGAGTATCATTCGATTCATCAATCGCTCTTTCCACGATTTGAGCGATTCTGCCGAACGAAATCAGCATGATCGAGAAGTTGAATTTGAACCAAGGTCGTTCCGATAAGAGGCTCGGAAACGCTCGAGCTTCGAAGCGCACCTGCGATCGGTCGGCGCAGGGCTTTTTCCAAGCAACTTTCCCGTCGCCCGAGAAATCCAGCAAGATGGCGAAGCCGCTTAGGATCCTCGCTTCCAAATCGTAATTCGAAGTAAAACCACACGTCAGGTTCCGGGGACTCTCCCCGTTGCACAAAGCGCAGTGGAGGTTCTTGTAGCTCGTGAACGGAGTGCTGACCGCCGAATGATAATTCTGGCACTGTCTTTCCAATTCGCTGCCTGAAAAATCGACAGGGCAGATAATGAGACTGATACCCGCGCATGGAGGCCTGATATTGGTTCCCAATGCTGTATTAATCTGAAGATGCGAGTTCTCGTGAAAAGGAAAGGCTCCGAATGAAGCGCGGCTGGATGGATGGATCGAATGTTTCACCTTCGAATTGCTGACGACAGGTTTCTATGACAGGAACGCAAGGCGGGGGAGCCACGACTGTTTCGTTGATTCGCGGGAAGACGTACGATGTCCTGTATTCGCGCCCGGCGATCAACCATGCGTTTCTTTGTTTAGAGAAACGCATTGTATGTAAATCCGGGCTCACTTCCGGCACGGGTTGGTTGCCTTTAATCATAACGGATCTCAGGACTGCGACTCCGCGAGAAGCTTGTCATTCATAGGCGAAGAATGCAAAGATCGATATCCTTATAGCTCATCGACCCCAGCACCCGGTGTTACAATGTATAAATTGACCTGCTCGCGACCTACCTGTCATCTCGACCGATGCCGAATTGACATCGAAGTTAGGTTCGAGGCGGACTGTCCAGACGAGGATTGATTCGGCATCGTCGTTGCAGATTGCACAAAGCATGTTACGATAAGTGAGATTCGACGCCGTCGAAGTTACGGGTGCTCTTTTCAAGGGGTCGGAGAGGTCACCGATTTCCCCCTGTAATCATAATAATCACGGTCAGTTCATCGCCGACGTCGCGTCGTGACGAGGAGTGAATCGGATCTTTCGATTGCTGTTGTCATCGAACGCTGAAGCTTCGCGAACATGCGACGCTCAGAGCTCAGAACCAAATGTGCGAGTTCTCGGACGATTCTCGAGAGTCGAGTTGTGAAACTCACGTCTTCGCAGCCGGAAATTATGTTTGCGTCTCCGTTCCAAGTGCGGAGACACGTCTGTTTCGCCCAGAATCCCTTCCCGGACGTTTCGAAGCACTGCCAGTCCTGTTTGTCTTTTGCGGCAACGACGTCCGGACAGCAATCGCCGAACGAGCCGCACTCGTGATCGCACGAGCAGTGATCCATCCGCACGAACTTATCCTGGAAACATTTCGTTTGAAAATCAGTTAGTGACGAATGAGCTTGACGTGCGGGAGGTGGAGTCGAGACGGCGGCGATTCGCCACCTATGTTGATGGAATCTGGGGGATTCGGCGGGATATCCCGGACTATTACCCGCTCGATGTCTCTCCCTAGGGTTTTTAGACTCCGGATAAGAGCTCATCGAATCCGAATCTGAAAGCTCGTCCCATGCAAAAAGAAGGTCGTCCCGCGATATACAAGCTCGGGAATCGAGACCGAGAGTCGCCCGCTTACTGCATTGCATCATAAAATGAGCGAGTATGAAATACTCAGGCGGCCCCGTCTACTCGGAATCATCTGTCCTCGATCGTAAATTATTCTCCGCGGAAACCACATACGTTTAGAGCTCCCGTCCCACTTATCTCGTATCAACTCAGGAGAAATACTCGGTGATGAGGTCTTTCGGCTTGGCACAGAAAAAAAATGGCCGAGGATGGGGAGGAAGAAAAACACTTCTTGATCTTCAAGTTGACTAGAGCAAAGCGCGAGAACAATCTCTGGGAATTCCCAGTCCACGAGACTGTTCATCGATATCGACCATCGACGCATGCGCGGTATTGAAGGAGCTCTCCGACGCGTCTTCGAGAGGAAATTCCTGTCGATCGTTCGTCTTATTACCTCGAGATGTGATAGACTTTTGCCTTCCTTCTTCGATCGATAGCAGGTTCGGTTGCAGATCTGGGGAACTTCGTGAATGTCGTTACGGTGAACCGCGGAAACGTCAACAAGGCTTTCCATTTCCGGCGACGAATCGAGAGTTCGGTCCTGTGCGCTCGGTTCCTCGACCAGCGACGGCGACAACGTGGGCGCCACTCGGGATAGCGTACGTTCTTCTGCAACAATAGTCAACTTCAGAATCATCCGAATTCAGTTCTCCACGCTCGCCTGATGACTGCTTGATTAGGCCCGCTCCGGTCGGCGTCTGGTCTTCTCCGCTTTCACATATTGGCGTCTTCCGGCTCCAGAATACCTTTTCAACTCGGTCACCGTGTTGTCTTGAGTCGGACACAAAGCTTCTGTCGAATCACCGTTCGTTCTATTTACGAGCGAATGAAGTTTTTGAATTGTAAATGTTTTCAGAACTCACGTGTGAAAACAATGGTCCCGCTTTGTCCTTGGCGGATCGGCTTTACGGCGTCTGACGGTCTGTACACTGGACTCAGAGACGGCCCGCTTATCAACGGCTGACTCGTAACCGTGGGACGGGATTCCCGCGTTCCTTGAACTGCACACAGCGTCAGCATACTCCATATGAGTCGTTTGTACCGCGACCGCATCGTATCTGGAATGAAGAAGAAAGATTTGAGCCTCGTGAAGAGCTGCGGATCAACACAAAACTGGGAAGCACAGTGAAACAACAAATCGAATCGCGCGTCCGAGTCCGAGAGGAAGAGAACGAATGGGAACCGTCAACGGACATTCCGTCTCCCGGAGATAATATCTAAGCAGAGTCGGGGCTGAGGAGAATGATGATTATCGGGCTTACTAGGAGAATTTCTCGCCCTGGACAAGATCGCGTGTTCAATAATGATGATCGCTCCGATGACCGCGGAAAGTCACCGGAAAAACATGTGGGAACCGATCGGAGAATGCTTCCACGAACGAGAAACGCTTGCTTTCCCCCGCCAGCATTACTCAACCAGCACTTTCTGCGGGGATAAGGGGCTCGCTACAGAACAGAAAATGCGTTCGTCGTATCTTTCGACTGCGAACAAAAGCCGTCACCCGATCGAGTTCGGGGGACACGATATGTATCGGGCCTGTAGCCTAAGATGGCAGTGTTGGAGATTCGTTCTGGCAGGTCTTCCGCGCAGGAATTCTATGACATCAAGGACTCTCCGGAAATCATTCCTATAGGAGACGAATCCACGACAGTCACCCATCAGGAACTCCGAAGTAGCCTATCGGATCGTCGAAGCTCACCAATAGACCTCTTGACCATGAACTCTGAGTCAATCTACATATTGGAACTCCATCTGCCGTTAGGTTTTCGCGAGTGATCTCTGGGAGGAACCGATGCCTCTGGACTCACAGTTTCTTTTCTCAAAATCGTCAGTGATCTTTTTTGTCCAGATGCGCAGGGAATAGCACTCACTGATGAATAATAATAATGCGATCACTGAGTCTCCATAGCAGCTCCAGTTGAGCCTGGCATTCTCTGAGCCGATCTTCAAGACTCGCTGGTCAGTCAGTCTCTCTTTTCGGAGAGGGCTGAGAGAGACGTCACGTTTGTACGTCATTTTCTCCTTTTAGTGAAGTCCCCACAGAAAACGGTACTGCGGCATGACGTCAGGATCGAACAGGGATATCATACGTCGAAATGAAAGTGACCTTGTATACCGTAGTTCACCGGTCGGAGGGTCTGCCCGTCTGCCAGTCGGTCGAGGGGCTCCATCGGGCAATAATGAGAGCATACGTAGTAAACAGTGATTCGAAGATATGAATCCCACGCCAAAGAAGCGATAAGTCGAAGGATTCGTCAGGAAAACTCTCCGATGCGTCACCCACGGAAAGAGAACCGTTTCCTCGGAAGTCACCGCAACGCCGTAAGACCCCTGCTCTCCTCCCTTGGTCGATTCTCATTCGATGACCTGATGCATGAGTTAGAGCCGACGAGGAAAAAATGTCATCGAGCGAGGAGAATACGAGAATTGATGCCGAGGACTGATCCTGAGCTTCGGATCGGTCTCCGGTATCTTGGAAAAAGTCCAATGAATGTTTGTTCCCATCACACAGGTTTCTTCATCGGTGGTGGCGGTCCGATCGAGTTACAATCGATCCATGAAGAGACGCCTCGAAACGACAGCACTGCGACGCTTCGCTTGGATTCACTCTTTGGGTGTAATTCCAGTCATATCCAGCGCGATTACCCCATTCTTCATTGGCGAGGATCTATTATATGATCGCTTTTGTTCCGCTCTGTGAGTCGAAATCAGCTGTTCTTACAAATCCGGGCAGAATGACGAAGTGCTCACCGTGTTGAGCAGGTTAAGATTTGAAGATCCGCGACACACTGTGACATAACCGAATCCTTCCAGTAAGAGCTTATTTTAGCTCTTTTTCTTGTTTCCGAGTACAGTTTTTTTTGGCGCCGACTTTAGGAAAGACATTTGATTGACACTCCAGCGCGAAGAAAATTCCAGTGAGATGTTCTCTGTGAAATCGTCTCCGTAATTGAAGATGCCTCGTTCGGCTGAAGCAGTACATTAAATTCCGCGGCGAAAACGACCTGCCGTGACTCCGCCATGATATTTCGTTGTGAAGCGTCAAGGAGCTGACTCCCGTCGCATTGCATTGTAACTGTGAGCCCCCATTTCGCGCAACGAGCAGATGAAAAAACTGCACGAGACACCTTCACCTTAACAACACCATCATATCTGCGTTGACGACTACCTCGACAATAGCACTCTGGGAACTCCTCAATAATGAAATAGAATTATTGTCTAATCTTGTTCTCCGCCACTCATTATGCAGCCACCGAGACTGTTCCCGGACATTCCCGGGAACATTCCTCTCCCCTCCGCAGTATGACAATGCATCACTTTTTATTGACGCGTCATACGGTTTCGACAATCCCCGTCAACCGTCGAGTATTGGGTGAAAAACCGTCACTCATCTTCCTCGCGAGCGTACCTATTCTGTCGTCGGTGGAAACCGCGGAGAAAATCTGAGGCCACGACAATTTTGCTGTGCAATCTGTCACTTACACAGATTGAGATGCGAGGTGTCAGGCACTCTTCTATACGGCACTTGGGAGGTTGATAGGGAAGGTCAAGGGACTCCAATCACCGCCCCAAATTCGGATCCAGATGCTCCCAGACTCCTGTCAGAATTCCCGTATGTCCCACGGTACTTACGCACCGAGAGGATGGAGAGTTACGATATGGTAGCTCAGATTCCATGAGCTCGACTTCTGGAATCGCAGAGTTCGAGTTCAGGAGCCCTGGCCGCAGTCCGAGCCATCATGGAGCATTCAATCAGATGCGATCGCTTTTCCACGGTATGCGAGGGAAAACTCAACTTCCGATGATTGACTCGTTCAGACCGCAGTTCTTCCCGCGAGGCTCCGAGCGAGATGAAATCAGCAGAGCCTCGATGAGCGCGGGACGGGAGGAATAGCGCGAAAAAGGAGCGGTCTTTGTAATGCAAAATCATGCCACCCTTCAGTAGGGCGCCACCGAGCGAAGACAAACAGATCCTATTCGCCTGGCGGTCCCTAAATTCACAATCAGTCACTCGAGCGACTTGGCAACCAAGCGGCTAAGGAGCAGCAACCAGATAGTACCGCGAGCGACACCGCCACACAAACGCATGATGAGTTTAAAGGATCCATTGTTAGATTGAATAGAATGCCGTTTTGTCGACTGGGTCTTAGCAGGATGCCATTCGAATAAAACTAGTCGAGCGCCGCTTCGGAAGTATTCGGCGGCTCTTCAACGCGTCGACGATGTCTGCAACTGGAGAAGAAGGAGTAGAAACCAACGACAAGATCAGGCTATAGCATTTCAGTCCTCCTAATTCAGGACCTTATCAGGTCTCCTGAGGTCGACTTCCCAAACAATATGTATGTACTCGAGTTTCGAAACTCGGAAGATGTCAGAGTCCCACTACGAGCCGCAGCCGCCGTCCGAGGCGGTGACGCTGCTTGTCCACGTTGATGCTCTCACTCAGTCTCATGAACTCGTGAATCTTTCAGAGTCCAATGAAGAATGTTTGCCTGGCTCTTTCGTCGATGATCGGCTAGATGGTCTGATTGTGTTGTTGTCCTCGAAGCAGGCCATACACGCGCATAAATTGCTTACGATTTTCTGCAAAGTCGTGACTCCATCCGCCGTGACATTCCGATTGGCACGCCACGGATCAATTTTCAGTCATTCCCGACGGAGGACAGATGTCAGACAGACGAGTCAGACGGTGCCGTCCGACGAGTTGAGCGAGAAGAGTCATTGACGCTCAGCACGCGCGAAACACGGATCTTCCACCGGCCTGCCGCCGGTGAAACAATATTTGGCCGACCTCGAACACCCCCGAATTGGAGGAGGGAAAACACTCAAAATCAGGGAACGATTCACGGGTTGGCTTTTTTCCGGTCCAATCTCTCTCTGTGAAAAAAAATCCTCCATTCGATTGAGACCGCTGAGGCAATGGATGTTTTCGCTCTCGGTAGACGGAATTCCGCAGATTCCATCACGGCGTCTGCCGATCGAGAGGTAAATGTCTTATTCCAGTATGGGAGCTTGAGACGAGACACACATGGATATCTCGATGAAAGCATGATATCCGGCATGAATAGCGATCGGACGAGTCGCCAGGAGACAATTATGCACGCACAGAATTCCGCCACGGATTCCATTCTAAATCTATGGAAATCAGATCCACTCTAATCTCGTCGCCTTAGAATCAGAAACGGATACGCGATCGAAATATACCTTCGGATCGCGGGTATCCACGACCCTGCAGAATGTGCATCTCGAACCCTCGAGAAGTTCCCCGGTCCATGCCCCATCAATCTCTACACACATTGCTACCTCCATTCGACCATCAGTCCGAACCTCTGCATATTGATATTCAGCCCGAGCAGAAGATTGACCGATGAATTTCCGTTCCGTGGGCGAGTTTGCTTTCGGGACCATTCATCTGGGGCTCCATCCGACTCGCTCGCCTCACGGTGGAAGTCAGTGTTATTTGTGCATGGCGGATCCGCATCGCCTTTTTCTTTTCTCCGCGCAACTCCTGTTCTTCGTCATCATCGCTATGATCATCATTCACGAAAACATCGATGCAGGTCCGGGACGATCGCCTATGCGTGTGCGATCGACGTCGATCCGAAGGAGCACTCCACATAGCGATGAAGTTGAATACATGAAGTAGCACTTGTCCTCCGCTTCCTGTTCCATGCGCGGGATGACTGGCGTTCCGATACGTCGAGGGGAACTGCTTGCTTCCACAATCAGAAAACAATTACCTACCTAGATTGCGAAGCTTCTTATTGGGGCGTCATTGATGACGATATCGATCACCGCTTGTTGCAGCTTCGGCAGCTGCTGCTTTCGCTCATGCCGCCGCTCGAAGTGCGCGGCCGTGCCGTTAGTATCATCACGACAATGGGGATGATGGAAGCAAAGGAAAACACCGAGATGAACAAGAACGACGATCAGATGCTTTTCGTTATACGTGTACGAAGTGAATACGTCGGGTCATCAGTCATTTCTGGCTTGGCGTCGGCATTCGCGGAGTCGTAGCTCTCGTTCAATCCCTGCCAGTTTTTCCCATTCTGGCAGGGATGCTAGCTCTGGGAAGATCATCATGAGTCATTCATAAATTGAATCAAATCCACGATGAGCTCCCCGTGGAGGCGCCTTTATAGCGTAAATGGAGAAGTACAAACTTCGTTTTCCCGCCTTCGACACTGAATGTCCGGCGCCGCTCATTGTACGATTTCTCAAGATTCGAATGTTTCATTGATCATTCTCTATCAATCGAGTCAAAAAGAGCAACGGCGTCGGTACCTTGCCATCGGAACTAGACGAAGTTGCCAGAGGAAAGAAAGACAAGATTCCCGATTGATAGGAGATGTTTTTGTTTCGTATACCGGAAACGCCATGACTTCTCGTCTTTTCCTCCATCACTGAGGTCTTGCAATCCCTCCCATCCGGGAAAAACCATCTGCGAAGTCTGCAGTGACGATTCCGCCAGAAAGTCGAGCCTATTATTTTTCGGCAACATTGCTCTTCCTAATACCCTCCCTCAATGGAGCAATCTTTCGTCTCTGCTTTTTCCCCGCTCGCTGGAGGGAAGATGGATGCCCGATCAAGGCCTTCATCACGCTCTGCGGCTCTCACAAATTGTCCCACCTTCGCTCCGATCCGTCGAGGGAACCCGCTCGAGAGCCAGCGTAGCGGAAATTTAAAACAGGGCAGATCGAACAGTAACGAGAAAAACTGAGGAGGAACTTCTCCGAAAGACAGCCACTCGGAGACCTGTCACAAAGCGGGAGGAGTGCAGAGCAAAAACCTCGACGGAAAACATTCGGCGGGCAGAAATCCGTGCTCAATCTAGCATGCGTCAAGCTAAACTTTGATGGAAGAGTCAAGACGGATGGAGATACATCTCAGCTCTGCGAAGGGTCCGCTCGAAAACAGGCCTGTCGAAGTTAGGAGCTTCGGCGAATCAGTTTCCGCGAGCTCATCCTTCAGTCAAGTGATGAAGTTGAGTCTACACGTACAATCTAGGAATTCACTTCCGACGACGACTGTCTTGGAGCCCGAAGTTTTGTGCAGTCGGAACGTTCCATCCACGCGCGGCGAGCCACCGGTGTCAGGCCATGGTCCGCCGGCTTGTTGACGGTCGCATTTTCCACTTTAAACTCTATTAAACAATTCGTCTCGGTCGGGACTTGAATTCGCAAGTGTTGATGCGGCCGTTGGGACAACTCGGCGAACAATGGAATTCCTTGTTGGTCGTTATGTCACAACAACTCTCACTCGTGGAAACCGAAAAGAGTAACAGCTCCCGCACAAGGGTCAAGATGCACGCTCAAACTTCTTGGTCCAACATGTTTTCGCGAACATCGTCGACCGACGCTCCGAAGCAGAACTGAATGACTTCTCAAGCCAAAACAGCAATAAGTGCTCAAAACAACTGAACGATTCGAAGACAGAAGCAAGTCCCCTCGCGTCAACAACGAGATTCATCGAAAGCCCCACCGCACACGAATCTTGAAAGAAAAATAAAGAGCCTGAGCAAGAGACGTCGGAAGAGCACTCGACACGCTGTTCTCAGCTATCGAATAGAAGTGCGCGGAAGCGTTCACCCATCGGTCTTCGAAGATCCGGAGTCGGACTCGCAACGGTTTTTCGTTTTATCCCCCGCGGCTGGCCAGTACAACGGACTTTTCTCGGATTTTTCACAAAAACATATCGATGGAGCTTTCGGACTTCGAGTGCAACCGACGGTCGCGTCGTACTGCCTATCTGTCTAGCCGCCCCGCACAGCCCCCCTAGGAAGGGCTCCCCCACCCACGGTTTCCGTTGCTACTTCGGAATTCCGCTGTCCAAGAATATAGCGATGGGACATGAGAAACGCGTAGGATCAATAAACCTTGATCTCAATCATGATTCGATCATGTCTGATGGAATTTCAGCGATTGGAATCCTGGGAACCGTCGGACAGAGAAAACTCGTGGGGAATCGGCTCATCTGTCTGACTGAGCATACGACCTTTCGATTCACGTTTCTGAGGAAAGCCACCGAACAAGATTTTTGGAATGCCAAGGGAAAGATTCAACAAAAGAGTAAAGCTCGATCGGGGAATGGCAAGTAAGTGAATGAAAATCACAGCTGCGCGTGACGGTGAATTTCTGCGTACCCGATTTGCACAATCTGGCGCGAGCTAATGGTGAGCCATCGAGTGAGCAATGTCGAAGGTTTTGCGGCTCCCACCCGGGGCAACGAAATCGCCATGAGGCATTCAAAACCTGCGGATATCGCGCCGATGATCCTTCGACGATAGTCGACTATTATTGAGTCTTTTAATCGTTCGGCATTTCATTCTCCCCTCTCTTCAAGATCAGGAACCAGTCCGCCAGAAACACGAGACCACCGTTTGGAAACCATCACTGGAGGCAATCACACATGGTCCCACTAGAGCCGCACATGATAGTCGTGGTCAGCTGGCTCTTCAAGAATGCTTCTTGTCGCCTTGCACCTTTCATTTTCGGTAGTCTGGTTATTTTCGGCCTTGGCCTTAATCATCAAGGGCTCGGTGTCCGTTGGATTGGCCGGTAGGAAACCTTTTTCATCACGAAGCAGAAAATCCGCCGGACGCTTTTGTTCTTCCGGTGCCTCCATTCTTCCACTCGTTCTCATCTTCATTTTTCATTTCTTATCTGACCCTGTGACTGATCCTCGAGACTCACTTGGTCTAGGGAAATCAAATCAGATGATCCGAGAAGCCGAGAGCTGTAATCCTCCGATCCGACAACTGGAGTTCGAGTTCGAGGTTCCGCTCATGCCCCACGCCATCGGGGAATCACGTTCGCCAACGAGCGATGTTGACGGACCGGAGCGTAGTACGCAGAAACCGTTGATGGAGTCAATCATGAGGCAGCGACCCCATTCGGTGATACGCGGTGCATCGCAGCGTTTCTTCCAGTCCTTCCGCTCCCCGGGTCGTTTCTAATGCCCATCTTCTCACCGTTCACCGAGAATGCGCGGATCGGCACCGTCTTTTTCTGCTGAATGCGTGCGAAGTTTTCCGTTGGATCCGGTCAGACGAGTCGCACGCGTCGAATACTTTCACTGCTCACCCCAGGTAGCGAGCAACACACCGCACCCCGGAGGTGTTCGGAGCGTCTAGGGAAGCGACTTTCTCAGAATTAGTGTGATTGGCAAGGTGGGTCAAGTACTGCCTCGATGCTTTGATTCCAAATACAGCTCGCTGTTCAAAAAGTTCAACCGGGCCGGGAGTCGGTCGGAAATACGGAATTCGGGTTTATTATCCGGTGAAGAAAATCGTATCGATTTCGATTATTCTGAAAATAATGGAAGTGCACGAGGAGGGTCGAGTCCTTGAAGAATGGAACTTCGGAAGCCCTTCGATTCCGACCCCGCAGTGATTCTAGCCCGATGAGTTCCGATCTACCGTCACTCGACTAGAAACTCTCCTACGAGCATTTCCCGCAGTCCGCAAATTCTCCCTATCGATCATTCCCGGGCGCCCAAGCGTCAGTGCCTGAGCCCGATTCCCGTGAATAATTCCGACTCCCAGGCGTTTTTAAGCCTGTTCTTTCTCTCGGTCTGGGATCGACAATCGCTGCAGAAGCGTCTGTTGGCGGAACGCACAGAAGAGCGTTGCTTTATATGAGCCATTCAAAGCCGCCGCCACAGTAGCAGTTCGCACTTTTCTGCTCAAGAAGTTCATCATAAACTTTCACTTCATGGGTCGTTCGCTGTGAAGTGTCTCACCACTGTCGAAAGTTCTGCGTTCCTACTTCTGCGGTTGTCGTCCCTGTAGTTTGGTCGACCTCTTTTCCGCACTTTGTCACCGGGTTGGCTTGCTGGATCGACCACTCACGCACATTTTTGAGCTTGGTCTCCCAATGCCTCGTTTTACACACGACCTACGATCTGTTGATGGAAAACAAAACAAAGCGAGGAGATAAGGATTTCGGGACGATGTACGGAATCGGCAAAATCCCAAGAGCTGCTCCGAAGCGAGCTCGGGGGATTTTCCGCTGTAGTCCCGTAGCTTCTACAGATGCACGTACATCAGCTCCCGCCCTTCAAGAAATGAAAGTGACTTTTCGGTCGGGAGAACCACGCAGTCCGATATCGAGTACCTAATCCGTTTTCCGTGGGATTTCCACAGCAGCCGTATCGTTGCCGGTACTTCCATTGTCGGGTGTGTTTCCGCTGTCTCCGAATGTTCTCACTCGGACGACCATGTCTTTTCGAGAGAAAACCCGCGGGCCACAAGGTTCCGGAACATGATTTACGCATGACTCATGTCTGATGGCTCCATCTTCACGCCGATAGTGTTGTCGCCAAAATTTGCTGCTAGTCCACTGCCAGACAGAAGCGCCGATGAGAGCGATCGCGGCCGCCGCTACTGCACACGATGAGCCGATTCGGCGTCCAAGACCGGCAGCAGCAGAAAACATTGACGACCCAGATTCCATCATTGAATGAGGTCCGATCGAAATGCAATCTTCGAATACGGCGGCATCTTCGCGAAGATCGTTATTGCTGTACGCTGCTGTTTAGCTGCCGGCCTCACCGACTGACTCCTGCCCCTTGGGTACGACCGACCGGCCGACTGACTGAATCGGTTTGTCCGTATAAAGTGCGAAGTTGACGGCGACGAATCGTTAGCTCGCCTCCTGCGGTGGTTCGCGACCGGCTGAGGCTCCGACCTCGCGAAATTTCACGCTTTTCATTTCTGATTCGTGAGCCCGTGAGGGATGGTCGTGATTCACATTCTTCGCGCTTGGATCGCTCGCGCTGCCTGGAACTGACTCGACATTTCCCCGTACGCTCCATGGGGCGACTTTCTCTCTCTATCGATTCGGCGAAGAAATCGATGCTCACTCGGGAGCTGAACCCCTCTCCGCGTGTTTTTCCACAGTCCTCCCGCGCGGGCTCTTCTGCTGTGCGCTGATTTCCCCCAGGTTCCTCGTCCATCTAGGATACGATCAGAAATTCAAGAGACTGGTTGGAATCTTCTGCCCGAAGTTTCACATGCACGAAGCAAATCGAATCAGATGACTGTGGATAGCGAAAACCCGAGAATTGCAAATGTCGAGAGCCCGTGACGCATCATATTTCCAAGCAGGAGAGGAAATAGTGGCTTCGTATTAATACGAGCTCAGAAAGTGAATCTGGCGGAAGCGAGTCAAGCCGCGATAATGAACGCCTCACGACTCGCGACCGATATTAAACTCGACCACCAGTCATCACGCGTTACATACGTGCATCCGAACTAGTGGATGTTCCAGGCGTATTTTTGTTTGGATACTTCCCGGCGACAGAAAAACAGATCAGGAGGGGAGGAGACGACGCGGGCCGACAGAAGAAGCTGATACGAATCAAGAAAGTGAAAACGACATCCACACAGCTTTCCGGACAGTCATCTGCGACAAGAATGACTGCTGGTGAAGACTTCTCCGTATACGACTGTGAAGTACTATTATTATATTCGACATGATCGTTGCCCTCTTCGTCTCCACTCTCGTGGACAAGCCTGATGGAGCGAGAATGAACAAGAAATAAAATCTGTTTATCCAACGATGTCACGCCGGCGCCGTAGGGCCGAAGGATAATAGGGCCACGAAAATCTCTATGGCTCTGTTCCCGTGGTGAAGTCTCCCGTAAATTCGACTCTCGAATCGAACCGCGTGGCGGACGCCAGGGATCGATTGGGCACTCCTGCCTCATTGTCATCATCTCCGCCGCTCATCTTACATATACAGCATATATGAATAGGCGATGCGAAGGTGGCGTTGCTCCCGACGTCAGAGAGAAAACGCTCCCGAACTACCGCTGCTCGCTATCGCTCACGCGTCCATTTGGGATCGTAGACTCGTTCCCTCATCGGCATGGAGAAGTTTTCATCCCAATCAAATGTTCTCGATTCAGAATCAAGCTCACAGGGATTGTGTCATTACTTGTGTTTGTGACCCGAATTTCTCTCAATTCAGACAATATTATACCTTTCTTACTCTTCTCGCTTTCGACGGATGCTCGATCCCACTCTTCCATTTGGTTATTTATTTCTTGTGAAAAATAGAATGGGAAAATGGAAGAACTTTTGAAGACCGAGCCGAGGAGGTGACTTTGGCTCGCCTCGTCGTTGACTGATTTCTCAGCATCCTCAAGCAGCTCGCTCAGATGGATATTCCACGCAGAATAAAAGCTCAATTCAATGGAAAATTCTTCATATTTCCTTTCTTCCGATCGTCCGTGCCGCTGCGCGTGCCATCTTCGTTGCTCGAATCAGAAGCGTGAAATGCGGTTGAAATACCCAGCTCGACACTATCGCGTTGACAGTGACGCTTTTCATTTTTCGTCTCACTCCTCTATCAGGATCTGACGTCGCGGAAATTCAGCATTGAGAAAAAAACAATAAAAATCTGAAACCTTGAGTTGGCATTTCCCCAACCGCACATCCCCCGAAAACAGGACCACGCCGTCGCGATCAGAACTTGAATGAGAAAATGGAGAAAGAAGACTCGCGGAACTTTCGGTTGCTCTCATTGTCGATTGGAAACTCGCCCAATAATACCAACAGACCATGGAAGCAGCGGGAGGAGCAAAGAAAATATTCACTACCAACTCAGGGTCGTATGCTGACGCGTCGCGGCGCCAAGCCCTGTCCAGCTCGATCACCAAGCCCTGTTCTGATAGATTTTCATCCCGAATACGATCAGGGCCGTCCGCACAGGAATAATGTAAATCTTCGTATGCAGCCATTCTGCGCTCGACATGTACGCTACCGAGGCGAAGTCTGCCGCCGTCCGGGAGGTCAAACCAAGCGACCGACCGAGCCGCCAACGCATGAATGACCGAAATCATATTCCACAGGCAATGTAAATATTCGGTTTTGCATTCAGCCTCGTGTCTGGAATCTCGACGAGCCGGCGAGGGTTAGCGTGTAGGAGGGATTCTTGGGGTGAATTCCGTCGGGCAGTATTTTTTTTCTCCGCTGAACAAAGCTCGCTTGATTGGGATCAATTTGAGATTTCTCGATGATTCGAGACCTCAACAGCTGAGCGTCGCGCACAGATGCGCAGATGTACTCCAGACTTCCTTCATCGCGAGCAGCCAAGGCCCGGATCGGGAATTCGGGGGAAAACGATGGAGTTTGAATAAAAGGGAGGCGCATCTTGTGAGTGAAAACTCTCGAATGTCGCAATAGACGCATGAGTCATTGACTCATCTTGAATTTCTCGGGTGTGCTGTGCGAAGGCTCTTGCAAAGCTTTGTTATGAAGTTCTTCAAATGAGGGAGAGTGTCCGCGGTGGCATGTAGATTCGGATATTGTGTTCTTTTTTTCTCTTCCCAGCCCGTCGGAAGTTAGTCCGGATAATGAGTGTCGTGCCAGCCCGGACCGCCGGCGGCCGACAAAGCAACGCTTCAATGTCGGCTCAGGGCCACGCAGGAACTCACCTTTGGTGAAGACGAATCCAACGTGGATCTGCGGAAGAAGAGAAAGTTTTCATGATTGTAAGTTCCCCTGAATCTCCCTAATAGAAATAATGAGCTCGGCTTTTGCGAGTTCGGACGCTGGAGATCGCTGATGGATTCGCGGGCAGCGCGAGTGACCAACAACACTCAGGAAAAGACCTTGGTAGATGTCTGCGAGATAGCTTCGTAGCCAGAGAGCCGGAAAACGAAGGCAACCCTCTTTTTGGCAGCGACTCCGCGTACGAGGCGGTGAATGGAAAGAACAACATCCTTCGTTTCATCTTTCTCTTCGTACCTCCACTCGGCGAATGGAATTTTGTGGAAACTATCCTCCTCGGTTCTCTTTTTGCGAAAGGATCGTAAGCATCATCGATGGTTATCTGTATAGCAACAAGATGTGGAAGTCAATCGGCTCAGGAGCGGACGGATGAAACACTCCTAAATTCTTGCAACGACTGCAACAACGATTTCTCTTCCTCTGATAATGTTGCTTCATCTGGGAGCATCACAAAAAGCATGAAGTATCCGGATGAGCCAATGGATTACCCGGAATCGAAATCACCGAAACGATGCTAAAAATATTGAATCTTTATCACCGGACTTTTCGTCGGCAGAAGATGAGTCCAAATAAAATTGGGGTCGGCGGGGAAAAGGAGCCGGGGATCTGACGGAAGAGGGGTGCTCCGCCCGTGAGTTCTCACGCATCACTTCCTGCGGTTGAATCATCGCTGATAAATGCTAAATGCGTGCTCGAAAAAATTTCCAAGCCAAGATGGACACAGACATCCCACGTGCCCCCCTCGTCGTCCGCTCCGTAATTCATTGACTGTGGATTCTAGACGAAGTCCGACGAGGAGCCGAGGAGCCCCTCGGGTCTCCAACACACATTTTCTCCCTTCGCAAAATCAAGCGAAAGGAGAGTCTCAAGCTGACTCGGTCTGCGTCGCAAAACGGCCCGCGCTATCGACAGCCTCAACCATTCCAGCCTCGAGCGAGGCACCACTTCAGTTGCGGAAGTGGTCAAAATTCATTTCTAGATGGTTTAATTCTCGTTGTGCGTTCATGAGAAGCGCAGAAGCCGTATCATCGATCATTGCGGAGGCACTGAAGCCATTGTTATCAGAGGGCTCATCAATTTTTTTTGTCATGAAGCATCGTCAGCAGAGCCATTAGCATCATTGCTTCCATTCCATCTGCGATGTCATGATCGTATTGGATGCCGACAGAACAACAGTCCGACTTCCGTGAGTTTCGTTATTGTTTTGTTTGTGGGAGTCTGCGGCGATTCCATCGAGCCACGCGAACTCAAATGCTTATGAAATTCCTTAAACGACGGTTTAATGAAGCAGAACGTGACGTGTAAGTGGATAGGCCGTCTAGGACCGATTCCAGTGGGAAACAAAGCATCGTCTGGACTGGAACCTCCACTGAAATCGAAGATTCCCGTCAATCGAAGTTCCACTTGAACGATGCGCGCTCGTCGCGGGTTCACGTTGGCGGGGTTGAAGCGAACAAAAAAAAGACTAGAGAAAAACGCCCTCGTGGAAGTCATGCTCGACTAGGAAGACTCAGCGCTGTGCAAACAATGGCGTGATGTCATTACGTTGATGTCCGCGATTATGTTACGTCGAATCAATGATTCCGAGCGATTATTATCAGCTTCTCCGGTGTTTCTTTGTTTGTTTGCGGAGGCGTTCAGACCTAAGATGAATCATCGCACAATCAATTCAGTATGGCGAGTTGCGGCCCTCACCATGGCTCGAAGCTCACGTATTTCCGTGTTAACGTCCGTTGATCACGACGAGCTGATATCCCCGAAAAAAAATCAGTCGGAGCAAAGACCGACACCGGGGCGAAATACGCATGCTGTTGATCAGTTCTTATCCGCGGAGGGATGGGGGAGTTATCAGAGATAACAGTGAGTTTTTTTTCTCTGCCCGATGTTCGCCGTTCCTCACGGATCGGTAACTCCTCACCCCGACGCGTGAGGCTCAGGACGAAACTCCTATAACGAGCGAAATGCCGCTCCAAGGGTCGCCTCCCGCCTCCGCCCGAGTCCTCAAGCTGAGAGAATGGTTGTGAGAGAATATTGAAGAGAAATGAAATCGGTGTTTTCTATCGTGGTTGGGAGCGATCCAAAGTCGAAACGCCGCTTTTACGAGCCGAAGCTTCGAGGAAACCACCATAGCATCCATCAAATTGTATAATAAAAAGTATGAAGGAGACGAATATGCAAGTCGGGGAAGTGTCAAGAATCTTGGTTTTTAGTGGTTTGGCTTCTCGTCGTTCACTTTCGAGGAAATTCAGCGTTCGAACAGCATCTTCCTATTGAACCGAGCGCTGTCGGCGTACCGGAGCCGCGGGTCGGCGCTGTGAGTCTAACGAAGGGAACTCATGAATTATTGAATATCTTCATTCCTTCAAACATTCAGATTTGTTGTTGACGTTATGGTAATGCCAAGCGTGTCGATGCGTGGATTCGTCGAACGGCCGGGTGACCGACCGGTAGTTCATTCTGACTCTTAAGCGGTGCCCGTAAATTGAACGGAGCAGCGCCTTGGGATCGACTTTCATGTTTCATGCTCGTCGAAAAAGAAACCCGCGTACGCGTCGATGGAAGCTGTTGTCGTGCAGTGACAGGCGCGTCAGAGAAACCAATCAAGCAGCATAAAGTGACAAGCACGATTGCGTGTGGGTGCAGTCGCTGACGGAAAGCAGTCGCTCCGACGTAACAAAACTACGGGGGAACTCTCGGGGCTTGAATCTTGGCGCCAGAACCGGAAGCGGATCTTCTTCCTCTCGGAACAAACGACTTGTGGGTCTCGGTAAGTGATCGACTGTAATCTGACCCAGAAACGATTACGTCGAGAGCTCCACGCCGAGCCCCCGCAGCGTTCTGTTCTAGTAAGTTCACTTCGTCTCATTTCCCGTATGAGGTCTAAACAGGACGTCCCGATGAGCTCTCCAAGCATGCTCAGGAAGCTTGAGACTCCGAATTAGCATTCACGAACTCGGTTCCTCGAGGCGGAACTTGTACCTTACGTGTGTCCGACACATATCATTTCCCCATCGAACATTTTTTTTGGGAACCCACCAGGTAAGGGTGAAAGCTCCGGGACCAAGGGCTGGAACAAGGGGTGGAGCGTTTTCTTTGTTGGTGACTCGGAAACCCGACGCTCGCGAGGGATGGTCCGCCGTGAGAAGGTCCCTGATTCCGATATTGTTCGTTTCTAGTTTTTTTCGTCAAGAGAAAGAATGCGTCCATTTTCGGCGCCGTTTTCGATGGTTGACTCGTTGCGATGCACGCTTCGGGAACCAGACGAAACAAACCAACCGCAGAGCGATCCAATGTGATCAAGCGTTCAAGCACTCAAAAACTCGTCATAGAACTCACTCCTTAGCCAAGCCGCGGTTGCTTATATCATATTTTTTATGGAGATCTTCCCCTACCTCACAACAAACATATCCCACCTCGTCGAGTGTCAACGACGTCCAACGTGAGGTCGTGCAGTATTTTTGTGCGCTCGCTGAAGTGCGACGTGCGAGGCATAGAACGCATGGGCTCATTCGGTTTTTTTGATCGTGTGATCGAGGGACCGCTTTGGGAAATCAATGTCAATGAACTCCAGGCGCAACTTCGAATGCTTGGGTGACGCATTCACTCATCTCAACACCGAGACAAAAAACGTCGTCTCAACTAAGCATCAATTTCCGGGTGGAATAATTGAGGAATTCGGTTTTCATTTGTTGCCGCGGCCTGGCAAGATGACTTTGACATGATGGTTTTCGCAGAGGAAACAGCGATTTATGTTCTCCGTGCTTTGAAGTTTGAACGTTCGTAAGACATTTTCGCTCGAGTCGTCGACACGCGTTTCGGTAGGAACCATTGAAGAAGTCGAAGAGAAATGGAATCTCAGCGATTGCTGGGTAATAGACTAGCGGCCTGGGTCTGTAGTTCCGACAAGCGCGACGTGTTTCCGATGGTGTCCGCCGCGGCAGCACCGATGCCCCACAAATCAGGCTCATAATGAAGGAATGACCGGCGATGTAGCGCGTGAAATTATCATGCGTTTCTCTCGCGGCCATTCCGAGTAGCGCGATAAATGGAGAAGTATGACCGACGATCACTCGCGACGATTAGCTGCTACACATAATCACCGATAACAGCCGGCGAATGGTCACAATACGAGGAAGATAATAACGGTGGAAGTGTTTTTCCTCACGGTTCGGATCCGATATTATCGACCATGTTCAATAATTCGAGACTGATTGAGCCGCGGAAGAAGAAAGTGTGAGATACCACTGAAATACGTTGGGCTTTTGCGATCACAAAGTCTTTCTGAAGATTATTCCTCACGAAAATTTCTGGAAAGTCGGGACGATAAAGAAGAAATCAGCCAAACGACGAACAGACATTCCGCGGGTGGGATATTGGGTTAAGCACGGACGAAAGAAAGAAGATAGCGCACAGAAACGAATTTGTCAGGCGGCAGCTCCGCCCCCAAGCGACCAGAGATCAAGGCGAACTGATGAAAGCTTCATTGATACCCCGCGTACGCTACACCTTGAATGATCCCTCTGCTCGGCTGAACGGGATATCGGACGGACATTCGGATGGTCGGTCTGACTCGTGGACCATCCAATGAACAAAAATAAAGTCACTTACTCAGTCGAGGACTCACGCTGTAAAATTCAAGCCGAGCGTCGCAGCCCCCATGCGTACACTACATTACTCCCCGGGAGATCAGGGATTATCTTGACGACAGTCTGCAATCATCATCGCTAATGATTGAAAATTAATTTCATACCGAGTTTCACTCATAGTCCGGTTTTTCGCTCCGGATTTCGACCGAATCATCGCCTTCCGCTGAAGTACGAAGTGATACTTCGTACAATCGTTACCAATACTCAGGACTCATGACCAAGCGGGCCTGAACTATTGGTCAAGGTTGTAAGTCTTCGAATACAGAGCGAGCTTTGGATTTAACGAGAGAGAGGAAGAAGAATTAAAGGAAAGAGTGTCAAGTATCCGACTCAGGAACAAGGAATAACAGAGGAGCGCCGCGGGGACAGAATTTTAAAGTCGTCGAAAATATTCGGACACAAATGACCTAGACCCACGTTCCTCGCGGCGAGGTATTCAGCTCGTAATGGAGCTGCGATTTCTGTCTGAGTTTTCGTATAGACTCCCACCAGACGCTGAAGCAAGATGGGGAAACGTTCCTGGCAAACTTTCAAAGCGATGATATCATTGTCGTCTCTCTCACTGTAGCCTCGTGACTTCATACAAACGTGAGGTCCTGGTTCGGCCATGGTCAATAACTCGCATCAGAATATCGGAGCACACCGACTCAGAAGAATCGATTCTGTGAACCCAGCGAGGGAACAGAGACAGAGGACGGGGCTCGGATTCCGACGTTCGATTCTCTCAGCTAGGAAGTTCCGGCTATCGGTAGCCGCTCGTTGAGGAGATCCGATTTCTCCTCCACGTGCTACAGTTTGCTCAACATTCGGGAGCTTTAGCTTTTTAGATCTGCAGTGAGATGAATACGATCTAGGCGAAGAATCTGAGCGGAGAATCCAAGCGGGAAAAGACGGTGTAATTGCACTTTGGCGTCAATTAGGGAAACCGCGTCGGTATCGTCCGAATCGCGCGTCAATTCGCGCTGCTCGCTACTCCACTCCAGACCCCGCACCGTGGGAGCGTCGGCGGGGCATCCCATAGGTAATATTCGGACGCTTCTTTCAATCATGGGAAACATGTGAACATTCGTTGATGCAGAAATCCGCGACCATCCCGAAGCGGCAGCTGGTACACGATATCGAAGGGAAAACTCGCTGGCACACGGTGGGCAAAAGCGCAGGAAGTAGGAAACCGGCTAGACCAGCGTTCGAAAACTCCTCTGTAAGCCAGGAGAGAGCACGTCTCCGCACCTCTGGGAACGGGAGGTATCAGCGGCTTTCTTCTCGCGAGCGCAAATTGGGTGTGGTGGAAAAATGAGCCGCTAACTATGGAAATTGGTTGGAACGAATCGGGGGAAGACTAGTCTGAGGCTCCGAGAAGAGAAAAACTTTCACTTGCATTGAATTTTGATACGCACCGAGAAAACTGGGGCGGAGTGGAGCTCCGGAACTTAAATGATTCGGAAGGGACCGCCAGAAAAATATCGGAGTTCACCCGAATCGAGCGGCGATGTGCTCTCTGCTGTTCCACAACGAGCGTAGATCACTGAAAATTATCCGAGCGAGCACCGGTACCGATTCGTGATCTTGTTTACAATGCTTCCAACAGCTCATCTCAGATCACTCGTTCATCGCTCGAGTCGTTTCTCGGCTGTTACGTACGCTTGAAAGCAGTGCGCCGCGAGTCAGACTCCCCGCAGACACAGTAAGCTGAGTCTCACGAGCTGCTTCTGAAGCGCACGGCAAAGTCTGGCCACATCGAGATGTACCTAATTCCCATTTTTCATCTGACGTGAGGCTTCCGTCAAAATACGATTCCGACATTTACATGATCGGAAGCTCCGCGACCCGTCTCCGACGAGCCAGAATCTGTGCCCTCGTAGAGTTCCCCTGCACGCCTTACCGCGAATGTCGGTGTGTTTTTTCGGTCCCCGGTTCTCCAGCGCTTCGTGACGATATCGAGTCGAACACGTTCCTCGGGTATATGTCAACGCTCTGTCGATCGGAGTGATCAAACCAAACACAAGGTTTTCGTTCCTTGTGTTCTGCTTCAGTCCTCTGGTCTCTCATCCATTCTGTGTAACTCGATCTTCAATGACTTCTCTCGGACGAGCCGACCACCGGTCAGCCGCTGTCCCCGGTTGTTCCTCTTGTCATCGGAACAGCACACCTCGTCGCCGCAGGGTGGTCTGGTATCTGCGATCGTCCGCTTCAACGGAGCCCGGGCGCGCTCTGGCTTCAAGTTTCTTCTTCGACCCGTGATATTTACTCCTTGATTCATTTCCTTTACAAGTGCTCTTCTTCAGCATCACATCCACCACCAAGCATCTGTGAGGAGAATTCGTCCTCCATCTGAATCAAGTAAAAAGATCCCGCAAAACCGCAATCGTGAACACGCTCTTCACCTTTTCCCGTTCTCGGGAACTTTTCCGTCAAGCGCCACCATTAGAAGACAACTCGATCCAGGAGCGTTCGGCGATTGAAATGAAATGACGATCACGCCGAATGGCACCGGAAAGTATCGTCTGCGGGATGCCTCGGGAGCGACGGGCGCCCGCCTTCCCGCCCGCCGAAGCAGAATTTTCCACTCGACCAACTCTTCAGTCAGGCCACTTATTTCCAGGAAACGGGTCTTCTGTGAGACCATCTTAACATTGACATTCCCCCGTTTTCTCACCGGCGGATTGCGTTTTTTTAGTAACTAGATTTCTCCGGAAGTTCCCTCACGAGAATGAATCGCAGCTCGCGGACGTCCCTCAAACATTTCTTTCCGATCGTGTGACAGCGATGGGCACTTCACCAAGGATGAAACTTCTTAAAAAAAATACGCTCTCAGAACTACGCCAGATTTTTGTTTCTGGAGATTCCGATGGATGTGCCAGTGATTTACTCGTTGACTCGGATGACCGGAGTTTTATCCAAAGTCTTTGTGTGAGAGGATTTTCGCGAAGCATTTTTCCCCTACGCCCAATCGAACGAACGACATCCAGGACGTAACCGATCCATAAGGCACGCTTTGCTCTTTGCACACGGCTGGTGATTCTGGAAGAAACTCGATCCCGGATCGGGCACCTCGAGGCAATAGAGCCAATTTCTTTGAAAGAGACCGGGCCTACGGGACGTTTCAAGAAAGGGACGAAACGAAAGCTCCAGGCTGTCAAGTCATATTGCCCGCCCGCCTTCTCTGACAAGTAGCTCGTCGAGCCAGCGCGACCGAGCGGCCGGCGGGGACGTTGGCTAGCCGCCTGGTGGACGCGCGCATCGATACAAACGCAAGCAAGCTCACACAAAACATCCGCGCAAGGTTTCCTCATTTGGAAGGAAACCCTTTGTTTCTTAATGAACTCATCTCTGGTCCAGCATTGAGCGACGACTTCGTTTTCTGGCCCCAGAGAAAATTGCTCTACAGAAAGGAGCAGTGTACCCGCACAATACCGACGTTAGCACCGACCGTACTCTTTGAGTTTGACGATTTTCACCATCACTGAAACGGTCTAATTCTGTTCCGAGGATTTTTCGGAAAACATTTCTTCAAATACTACACCGCCGGCGCCCGAATGTCCAGCGGGCCTGAACGCCCGGTTCAAGTGAGAGAATGCAGCTGGTTGGCGGACCGATGTCCGCTTGGCGTGAACAGCCACCAATGGATTCAAGCACGTAGTGTTTGAAGAACTCCGAGTCGGAAAGAGCGTCGAAGCGTTACTCTTTTCCGACGTCCGCAGATGATCTTCTTATAGACCGCCCAACGACCTGGTGAGCATGGAGCATGATGCGGCCAACGTCTGGGGAGCGGATTTCGAAAAAAATATCAGCGGAAAATCATTTTCACAATCAAAATAGATCCGTCCTGGCTACCCTCGGACATCGACATCGTTCCAGCGACGACACAAAGCTCAAACTGTGACCGAAGACGAGCTTAGCGCGTGCCTTCATCGATACGACAAGGTAGCCAAGCCTTGGTCCCCTTCATCATCTGAAGCAATCGTTTCCTTCGAGCGATTATCGCCTTGGACATAGATTTACCGGAAGCCCCGAATAGAGGCTTAAAATCATTCGAAACAAGTTTGGAATTATTGATCTTGACTTCGAGAAGAAAGTGAGCTTCTTGAGAATTATTTCGTACCCCCGTTCGCTCCCTCATGTAAGCCTCTGACAAGATTCTTCCCATAGGCCGTCCGAGACCTCAGTGCTCACGGCCCTAATCCAATGATCCTGGGGTCCGGAATATTTGTTCGCCTCTGATTCCTGAAATTGGGCTGGCGGAGCGTCCCGAGGGAAAACTGATAACTGTACCACGGAAAAGGCCAGGCTCGTGAGGCTTCGAAGCTTCGTCTCGCTGCTTCTACGCGGTCCAGTGTATCGAATAGGATCTCACATCAGGGACACTTACTCTATGAAACGCCTTCACCCAAAACAGAACCGCGATCTACCACGAGGCTCGTCGGAGGAGCTGGCGGCAAAACGAAACGTTCATCAGTCACTCCTCGACAAGGGTAACGAAGCGACGACGCTTGTTGGTTTCCTCATTTCCACCGACAGAATTTTATAAGAATCCCGCTGAATGAAGTGAGGACAAGTCGTGACCGGCCACTCCACTCCGGGACTTAGTGGAAATTGAGTGGAAACCCGGAAAGCGGGTCAGGTCTCAAGAGGTATCGTCGTCGAAGGAGTGGGTGGCCCAGCTCGGCTTCAATTCTTGACGCCTGATCCTCTCACAAGGGAACATTACGAACTGCCCCACGCCGATTTTTCTGAAACTTCGCCCAAATAATAGTCCCACCGAGAGATGAAGAACCCCCACCATGCGAGCTGCCAACGCTCGATAGGGAGAGAATAAATCCGAGGTGTATTTCCAGGGTTTTTCACCGTATAAGGGTGTTTTCTCGAAGAAGAGATTCAAGAATGATGCCTGATATATCGGAGAACAGAAATTCTCGTGTTTGAAAAGCGCGCCACAGAGCGGCAGTCCGAGTAGATTCTCGGGAGAACTTCGTTGTCTTCACACAAAACGTCTGTGCTCGCGGAATCGTACCGCTTTCCGCGCGAGTCGCATAGATCGCAGTTTGAGCTGTTCTGAATAGCTCCAATAATCTCTGCAATGTCAGGGTCCGCGGAATCGTTGTTAATTCTGCTTCGAAGACACTTGAATGCCTTGAGTCTGAACGAGAGTGCCGGCGACGATGCGGAACCAAGTACCGTCAAGTTGGCTGGGAACATCCTCAGTTCAGTGAAAGGTTTTGAGAATCAAGGCGAAGCCACAGTTGGAGAGATTGACGAACTCAGAGTCGAGCTATGTCGGAGATGAGTATGATCCCGTCTTCGAAGACGTATACGATGCCGTTTCGAACGACCTGTTCTCGTACGACTACATCTGCAAGGTGCTCGACTTCATTGACCAACACGGGAGGTACTCGTTCGCTTCGATTCAACATACATTCAGGAGAGTCAGGGACAGGGGTTATATCCGACGATTCAAGCAGTACAGGGAGCACCTCGGCACGCTTCGCGAACGTTATGTGAAGGTCGCACGGTATTGTGAGGAATCGTTTGATTCTGTCCGCGCGCATGGCCTGATCGTGCATGACAGAACGTTGAGGATATGGGCGCTCACTAAAGCTAGGGAGCTCGTGAGAGCTCACTGCTAGTTGGAAACGATGTTCTCCGGTTGCAGTCCTTGATATTCATTCAGTTTTCTCATCCGCAATTCCGACCGATGAGGCTGTGTGCCTGGCGTAGGAGCGGTTTCGATGCCCCACGAGTAGAATTTCCGAGCCTGGCAGAGATGCTCTCCGATGTGAACGAAGCGTGTTGCTCGGCGAGCTGTTCGCTGTGGCCGTTCATAATCTGTGGCTATTGTAAAAAGACACTATGTTGTGTTTCTATTCCGATAATCATTTCTGTAACGAAAATACGCAATGAATATATGGTCGTTCTATTGTCCGGAAGTCGGGAGGTCCAGTCGGCATCCTTTTTCTCGGGCAGAGTGCTTTCCGAATAATCTGGCATCATTCTTGAATCTCTTCTTCGAGAAAACACCCTAATACGTTGAAAAACCCTGGAAATACACCTCGGATTTATTCTCTCCCTATCGAGCGTTGGCAGCTCGCATGGTGGGGGTTCTTCATCTCTCGGTGGGACTATTATTTGGGCGAAGTTTCAGAAAAATCGGCGTGGGGCAGTTCGTAATGTTCCCTTGTCAGTGGCGTGCGTGGTTTGCTTGGCGTCAAATCGAAGTTTCGTTCCACAGTTTTTCCGCAACTGAAATTGGATTGTTCCGAATTTATGGGAGCATCCGACTGAGGAGCTGTGGAAAATCCGAGCGCCCGGGAAGAAGCGCAGCGATTGCGATAGAAGGAACATCTGTAATGTGCCGTGATAGACTAGGGCGAAAGCCAGGGCGTTCCTGCAGGAATGGACTCCGTCAGAGACCTGCGTGAGTTTAGCGAGGGCGCGGTTCGTGTTTACACCCAGTACTGACATGCATACTCTAACTGCTCCCTCCTTTAGTGACGTAAGAAAAGAACGGGAATGACCGCATGAATGGAAGAGACGAGAAACCCGGGACCGGATCCCGCTGCCGACGCCCTATGAACACTCCTAGCCCAGTGACTCGGACAGAGACTGGATGATCGGTCTGACTGAATGGGATGCTAGCCCTGGAGTGGATCAGTGCAGAGCTCCAGGCTGGAGTGAATAGGCTGGTCTTCAGAATCCAGGCAACTCACTCGAGCGAGAATTAGAATTTCACCATGGGTGCTTCGCACTACGCAGGTATTCCTCTCGTGGAAGCTCGACGCTCCGAGAGGAGAGATGCGCTTCCGAATTCGAAAGCATCTCTGGAACTCTTCTCGGGATGCTATTTCTAAACCTTGTATAAACATCCGAGCGTTGTTAGTTCATGTCGATCCCATAGATCGCGGGGCGGCGATACCGATCTAAAGCATCCTAGGTTGGGCATCGTTTTTCGGAGCGGCGAATGATTGGAGGAAACATGAGATTTCGAGACTCCCGTTGTAGGTCGAGATTCTCGGGGCTCAAACTCATCGATTGGATTGCGAATATTCAGTCGAATTCCCGCTCTCGAAACTCAATTCGGGAGCTTCGATCGCGCAATATCAAACTGAGCCGGTTCACGCTCAACGTCAAATAGAGCTCCCACAACGACGCTCGTCGAATATCTTGTCTTGCCAGCCCAACGACGCTGGTTCAGTCAAAGAATAATAGAAGCTGAGCATCCGACAGTGAAATCCATGAGCACACTGAATGCGGCGGAAGATGTCTCCCGAATTCACTATTCATCGGAATCGCAACGAGATCGTGTATCGAAAGGGTAGTTGTGACTGACGTAACGCCAAGCCAAGCCCGCCAAAGCGTACGGGCGTTCCATGGCACCGCGGGTCGCTTGGCGGGCCCTCTACTCGTGACGCTTTCCACACAAGCTTCAGAACCAAGATCATTTCAACAGTCGTTATCACATTTCAACAATGATAAAACTTGTGACGCCGATGATGATCGTGATACGTTCTCTCAATGAAACGCAAGCGACATCGGTCATCACGAACACCTCCGTCGTGCGGGTGGCTCAAGAACTCGTTGGGTCTAGTTCATCAGAAGCCATTAGCTAGCCATAAAAGCTAGCTTTCGTGAAGGCACATTAAAAGCCGCGGTCGTTTGTATTCATGGAATGCTTTCTGAAGACGACTTGACAGGTGTTCCTCTCTGACCTAATTGCGGAGGAGGACGAGCTTCTAAACGAAGAGTAAGTGGCAGACTTCAATCCGCGCAAAAACACGATCCGTTGGTCGACGACATTGAGATCGGCACCGCGATCGTCTTACGATTCGGCGCCACCGACATTCCGCAGACTTCTCACGGGAGACTCCCCGGCGCCGAGGTGATCGGCGCAGGAAGGAGAAATTCGATCAAGTCCCAAGTTCCACCGCTCGAATATGAGCAACGTAGTCGGAATTCTGATCCGCTATTCTGCCCGAACAAAATACTTCGAATCATATCGTTGGAGATGTCTGAAGAACAATGCCGATTCCCACGGACTGCATCGTGTTCCGAGAACTCAAAAACTAGTGTTGAGAAGGACTGGAACTTGCAAGCGCTGCAATTCTCATGAGTGAACTTCGGATGCGGACTTCCAAGGTTCTCGATTTGCCTTTCTCACAGCTCCTGCTTGATCGATGTGAACCGGTCTGATATCGAAATTTCAGTCGAAAACCGAGAAAATCTCAAGGAGTTTTTTTGTTTTGTCGCCGCAAAAATACCCGACTCCCGAGTGACGCGTAGCCATCCACGCGGATATTATTCACGAGTTTGCTGAGAATGTTCGTAAAGGCGCATCGTCGATCGACTCTTCGTTGGGAGCATTTTCCGAAGGACGATTCAGGGCAACGGACCTCCTCTCACAAAGATGTCCGAAGCCCCCGTCCAGTTCATCGATAAGCGTTGGACAATCGTTAGCCGCGAGTGTCGCCCTCGGCGAGAGCTCTCAGCTCTTGTCTGGGGAGCCACAATAATTGGAAGTCCGTTGACATTCGACCGGCGGAAATTACACCCTTCTCGAGTCCAGCAGGATGTTTTGGAACGAGCTCCTCAATAGGAGCCCCGAAGCGAATCAATGCGTCGATTGAGGTTTACGTCCTCTCTTCCACGGCTCTTCGATTTCCACTCTGGAGCTTCTTCGAAACGGCAATCACTCCGAACTAGAAATCGTAATTGAGCCCTGACCTTCCATGGTGGGTTTCCCGAGCACCGCGAAACTGAGCGAATCTCCGAACTCCTACATCCTAGACTCACCGAGAAAAATTCCAAGGAAAGATTTCACAAGATTGTTATCCTTTGATGCTGTCTGTTTTAGTTATCCTAACGACACGTAACGAAAATCCTTCGAAACAAGCTCAAACAACTCAAAACGCCTTCGCAGGCTTCACGAGTTCTCCTGTCGGCACTTCACTTCACGTGGTCGGACACAGTCTGAAAGCCACGGTTCTTCAAGGAAGGAACGCCGGCGAAGAGACAGGCGGCGCTGAGAAAGCGTTTTGGGCGAGGACCGTCTACCCGGGGAATTCCATAACACAGGAGTCTCCTGGACTTGACTTGGCTTTCCTTCCAATACGTTGATCAAGACGCACGTATTTTTGAATGATAAGTCCATAATGCGGTGAAACGACAATGAAATCACCGGCCGTTGTTGGCTGATTCAGTCACACCGATTGAGAATCGATATCACTAGTGGACATCGGCGACAACAGGTTTGGAACGAGCGCTGTGGCGGGCGCTCGGTCAGATTCCACGATTAGCCCCATGAGAAATGGGAGACCGGAGCAGAATATCGCGCGGAGCTTGGGCATGATTCGAAAGAATACTTTGGCTGCGACCGAGGGGAGTTCAATAACGCTAAAGGGTTGCGGGACCACGTATTGGTAAATGGGTTCATGGAAGCTATAGGGGCGCTCGTTTCGAGAGGGAAGATTAGGTAGATATTGACGACATCAGGAAGACAATTATTGAGCGTGGTGATGACCGTGCACCGCTCGACCACAGATATCAATCGGATGTTCAGAATAATGTGTTGATGATCAGATCGAGAGCTAAGCGTGGACCCTCGATCGGTGTCACAGGCTCGATGTGAACTGAGACCGAAAATTGAGGAATGTAGACTTGTCAATAAATCATGTAGGCCAGACTTTTCATAACTTCCTAGTCTTTTAAAAAATGAATGCGATATCAACAGCCCTAGAAATATCCCTCCGATTGCTCACTCGCAGACCACTATCTTCCCGATTTTAGATACCAGTGATGTTCCTATCTCCTTCCCACAAGAACCGTCACTCCCATGTACGGTCGAATAGCTTTTTTGAAGAGATCGTAAATCAGATCTGCGGTCCCTTGACGTCGGCAGTGACTTCTCACACAGTTTCTGCCTCCACGAGAAAGCGAACGTCAGAAGAAGGAGCTACCCGGGGTGAGCGGGAAGATCATCCGTCTCTAGTGCCCATCAGGATCGAACGAAAGCGCTGCCAGCGACAAATTATCGCACACAGTAGATGTATAGTGCTCCCGCCGCACATCCTACAGCAACGTCGATTGAGCCGTGATCTCAGAATCCCAGGATGGTGAGGAGCCTTCAAATATTCTATCACACGCTCAGATGAGATTATGAGCGCATCTTCAAGGGAATGAACGAAATCCATGAGCCATCACTCCCCCTTTGGAGACAAGTACGTCGTGGTACAGAAACTGGTTTCCAATAGGAGGTGCTTTCCTCAACGCAGACTAGGGTAAGATATCGATCAGAATCCGCTGTTCCGAATCATCCCAAGTTTGAAGCGTTCGACGATAATTGTCAGTGGTGACAACATTCTTCAATGGCGGGCGGAGAACGAAGAAATGTCTCAGCAGTCCGCAAATGTGTTCTTGGTGTTTTTGGAGACAAGACTCGTAAAGTGTCTCGAAACATTCTTTCCAAATCAGAAATTCTCTCCATATAGAGAGTTGTGTCAGCCGCAATAGGCGAATGTCAGTCCTTTCAAACTTTTCAGTTTCCAACCCGAGTTGTCCCGGAGTTCCTCCCTGCTTCCGGCAACAGGAACGCCTCCGACAATAGCTCGGAGTGCGAGGTAGTTCTTCCAAAAAAAATATATGCTGAGAAACGGAGCTTTTTCACCGCAAATGAGATAGATTCCCCGCTGATTCAGGAAAGCGTCTTCTCTCGAGCCTTTCCGCCCCACATTTATCGACAGGAAACACTTCGCCATCCGCAAATCTTGAGCGTCAAATATAATGAATGATTCGTTCGAAACGCTATAATAAATGATATTCAAAAGATTCAATGCGCTCCTCATCCCGAAAAGAGGAATTTGATCGCCTTTAGAACTTCCTCCCGAGAGAAGTTCTGAAATAGCGTAGTTGCGGCGTTTGAACTCGGAGCTACGGTGTTAAATTTTGCGTGACGCAATCTGTGCGGATGATTCTGGAGAAAAACCAGTCTAAACTTTTCTAACACTTTTATTTGGGGGGCCGAGGAAGACATTTTGCGCTTCCCCGAAACTCGAGTCGATGATGATGCGGATATGTCTCCAGAGCGGGTGTTCTGCCCTAGAATTCCCCGTGACACGCGGAGTTGCCGAGACTACGATATTCAGATAAGTTTCTTCCGCAGCCATCAAGTGTCGCAGAAATCCTGCGGATACATTTTACGTATGAAGTCCTGAAGAGCACAGCTGAGAGATTGACTTGTAACCCGTTCGCATGCTTTTCATTTTATTTTCTTCAGTTTGTTGTCGAATCGATCCAAGCCCAGAATCACATTCAGTGCATGACTCGACTAAAAATCTAGGTGCATCAAGATACTCAACGGAATCAGGTTAGCGCTCCTTCATCTTGATGACTCACTATCGGGAGGCGGAATGTTGTTCGAGAGGACACTTGAAGAAGGATCAACGGATCCCTCGTTCCCCGAAACCTATGGCCAGGCTTCGAGACCCGGACGATCCTAATCGGCTTTTGACGTTTTGTCGGCATTGAAGCTCCGGAAATCACACTTCCAGAAAGTTCTGGCCCGCTGCGGACCAACAACCTGATCGAGTCTCTCCTTGAAGCTTTTTCGGTAGATTAGCATAGAGTGAAAAATACCCATAGCCTCTCCGACGAGCCGTGTGCGTTCAATCGGTGTCAAATGGATCTTTCTCATGCACAGTTCCATGCTGCTGTCCAGAGATCTCCAGAAAGGTACGTCCAAGTCAACCGGGAGAGTTGGAATCCTGGGTTTCGCAACGTCGAGGGCCTGAAGGCTCCGTGCTTGCACTCGTTCCGGCGCGAAAACAGCGCCGAGCACAATGAGAACACTGAGGAATGTCGTTTTCATGGTGTTCCTTTCGCTGCCGACAGCGGGTATGTGTCAGCTCCGATACAAAAACCACTCGTTTAAGTACCTACGTAGAGTCGCTTAATTACGCGGAACGGTCTAGATTTCTTGATAGAACGACATCATCCTCTCGAAAAGACTCGTCTCGCGAACGGAGACTACGATGAAATACCAGAGAGGAGGAGCTGCGCGAAAAAAGAGCTAGAGAAAGGATTGTTGCACGCTTCGCCTTTTCTCGTCTCTAAGTTCCAATACTGTCTGAATCGGAACGTCGAAGGCTCGTCAAGATGCTGAGACTTGAGCACCAGCCTCCGGTGAAGACATCTCGTCTGATTGTTTACATGATGCGGAACCAAGAAACATTTATTTTCGCGCCCGGTACCTCCTATCAGAGAGAAGCACTCTTTCCCCTAGCGACTGAGGAGCTCCATCGGGGAGAAGGGAAGAAAAAGATCCGTGCATTAACGCTGATAATTCATTGAAGCTCGACAACTGCGCATACAATGATAAGATACATTCTTGAATAATCAGAGATCCGGTCGCAGACTCTGCGGAAGGGGAACCACGTAATATACCTTCCGAGAAAAAAGGCGGGAAACCCGTCAGGCGATTGAGTGCGAACCCCAGGTGACTTTGGGTCCACTCTCATCGCGAATATACATTCGTAGAACTTTCACGCAATTTCAGGCAGGCACGCTCGCCCAGGCTTCATTGTGAGCCGTAGAGGTCGGATTTCTTGGCAATCTCCCTGACTTTTCTGACTCTATCACTGAGCTCCTGGAGACTGCGGCTCCGAACGCTCTCCGACCGAATCCCTCAATGGACATATTCTCCCGCTGTCCGAAAGCTACGGATGATATAGACGAGCCCGGATGTCGTCGAAATACAAATGAGTATCTACATTCTTCAACCATCCATCACCAGACTGTGGAACCTGAAAGACTGTAAGCTGCCAGCTGATAGTAGTATAGCCACGTACCCCCCGCACCGAAAGGCTGATCTCAGTCAGTGAACGGATTCTGAAGTTCAGAGAAGTCCTGATGTTCTTCAATCCATGAGATTTTTCGCATGCCGTAGCTTGAGCTCGAACGATTTCTGTAGAAACGGTCTGAGCTTGTCTCAACCGACAGTTCAATTTGAGCTTGTAACTCGTACCGGCTTTTTCATGCGGCCCCAGGCCCGACTCGGGTATACACACATCGATCTTCAACTTATCCAGGGAGCGTCGCGTGACGACTTGAATGCTGGGCTTGGTTCTGGTTCAGGTCAACGATCATTCCCCCCATCGGTGCACCGCCGAGGAGCTGACCCTTCGATCTCACCATGCGATGCTCACGCCAAGTCTTTAGAGCGCTGTATTTTCCCCGTTTAGACTTTTACCCTGCTTGGAGCTGTCGTGGGAAGAATGCCGCGGATTTGACTTCGAAGCCGGCCAAACGGACACATAGTGTTATATTCCGACGGCACCTCCCTTCGAGCGTCTGAGCATCTCGGAGGTCGCAAGCGTGGGTTCTTCGGGACGGGCGCTCGTCGGGAACACTGCGATCCTGGCGGTGACCCGCAATTCGCCGTCGGACATTCACCTTATGCTTCGAGGTGTCCACAACGTACTCCTTAGGTATACGTACTCCAAGATCTTCTAGTACGGCATGATCGAGAACAGGCTCAAGTTTGCATGAAGGATTCTGACATGGGCACCCGAGGTTCGGCAGCATGGCGAAGATCGAGTCTCATCGGCGAGCTGTGCCTCAACGCCTTCCGGGACTTGATGCAACAACACCTAAAGGCAGCCGTCGCTCAATCGACCACGGCCATAGCGCATACATTGGAGAGCAAGGGGGAAAATTGACCTCATGTCCTGCACAGATCTCTCTTTTAACTGAAACGTCACGAGTGAGAAGTGAATACATACATTCTCTTAACGGATATCTCTATAAAACTTGAATCGACCTAAAGAATTGCGTTTTCTGGTGTTTTGATTCCAACACCCAATGTCCCGAAGTCGCGATAAGAACCCAATAGCTATCGACCCTTGAAAGGCGACCGATATTGGCATGGACGGAGGGATTCCCCCGGTGTTGCTATCGGAACGCCAAAAATCCAACCAGACCTCCACCGAGCTCCTCCTGCTACCGCCTCCCACTCAGTCAGTTGTAGTAGGTAGTGATGTTTTCTGTTTGTGAATTCCGAGTAGTCCGTCTGGCATCCGTCTGATCGCGGAGCGGACGCGATACCGATACCACTGTGACCGGCCAGCCAGTCTGGTGGATCAGCCGTCTGAGCAGTCTCTTAGGTAGGTCGGCTGCTTCGGTGGATGCCTAGATAGCTAGCTGGGTAGCTCGCTCTGTTTAGTCTAGAGAGGGGGAGCAAATAACGCGGGATAGGTCTCGTTGTGCTTGAACTTCTTACTCGATGTCGTGGTTGTCTACGACAGACAGGGGGCGGCGGCGGTCGTTGACTGCGGCGGTTGGGGCTGGAGTGAAAAAGAAAGAGGTCTGCAAGAAAGCGAGAGAGACTGCGAGGAGGAAACTGAACGCGCGCGCTCACAGGGGTGAACTTCAGGTTCTTGAAACCTAGCTGCGCAAACGACCCGCTTTTCCACACAGGGTCACGATGATTGGACCTTCGCCAGTATTTCCAGCAAGAACGCGACTCGAGTCCCAGTCCGAGACCTCCACAGTTTTCAGGAGATTTCCTTTCGCGAGAACGAATATTTCCACTTTTTCCGGGAGTCACCAACGATCGTCGAGCTATTTCCAAATTCTAGATTCGTCGATCGCAAAACGCTCCAGACTAATACATTGTCGCTCGAAGATCCCTTCTGGAAGTCGCGAGCCTTTGTACAGCGAGATACCGGCGACGATGAGCATCCCTAGGATCCCTGAAACTTCGGAGACGGAGTTCTCAGGCTCACACCCTCCAGACGCTTAAGAGGGTGTCGACGGGGACGAGTCCTCGGAAGGAACTTGCCTTTCTGTCGAGAAACAGGAACACACCATCAGCCATACTCGGTCATCCATGAAGTTCAAGGGCTCGAGAAGGTTCGGGACGGACCTTGCTCAGAACCTTTAGGCACCCCCCGAAAGTCGCACACCGACGAATCCCTGCGAGACGATCGCCAGACAGCGGATGAAGCGACAGACAGACCGATCGTCGAGCAGCAGTCAGCTGCTGAACCTCCGCGTCTGGCGAACGAGCCGATCAGTCTAGTCTGGAGCTCTGAGCGTGCGAGTCTCCCAATTCATCCTACCCCGAACCGTACGGATCCAATGTGAGCGCAACTAGTCACAAATCACGACAACTGTGCTTAGTGTTCTTCTAGATGTCCTTGGCCGCCATGGGGCGGCAAGGGACACAACTGTCTATCCTCCTATTATTCTGTACTATTCTGCAACAATCATCAGCTATCCCCACACGGAGCTCGAACACCGACGTGCCCAGCGCCGGAAATGCCGCGGACAGCCCGGTTTCGGACGGTGCTTCGAGTAATAGAATCAGACGAGGTCGAGATTCCTATTCGGTCGTCAGACCGTTTCCCTACCTGTTTCCCTATCGCTTCGCAAACGACGAATGTGTAACCGACGACGGACATGCCGGAACTTGCTACACGTCGCAAGAATGTAGCGATGTGGAAGGAACGAACGCGGGCGAATGCGCCGAAGGTCAAGGAATCTGCTGTTCTACGATCTACACCTGCCGGCAGACGGTGAACCACAACGTGTCCTACTTCGTTCCTCCCCATCATCCGCACAAGGAGAAAAACGCCAACGTGTGTCCTCTGAGAATTCAGGTCGAGCCTGAAGTCTGTCAGATCCGTCTGGATTTCGTCCGTTTCGACATCCTCGGACCCCGGGATGGCGACTGTCTGGACGACATGTTCGTCGTGCTCGGAAGTAATCGCAACCATAAGATCCCTGTGCTCTGCGGCGAGAACACCGGTCACCACATTTACATCAACGTGGACACGATCGATGCACCGATCGTGCTGCAAATGAACACCGGCATCGCTCCGTACGCGAGAGATTGGCGCATCAAGATCTCGATGATTCCCTGCGAGTCACAGTACCGGGCACCGGTCGGTTGCCTCCAGTTCGTCACCGGTATCAAGGGCCACGTTCGAAGTTTCAATTTCAACCAACGTAACGAAAGCCGTTTCGGCTACCTTAATGACTTGGATTACGCCATCTGCATCCGAAGAGAGAGAGACATGTGCTCGGTCACATACTCTGTTCGCAGCGAAAAAGACGACGCCGAGCTCCTAACCGACGCCAACGACTCCACACCCTACGGAGCTCCGGAGGCGATAGCGAGAGCCATTCGAGAACCGCAAGCGAATAGTAAAATCCCTGCGTTTGGTATCGCTACGTCCGACGGGAAGTCCATGGATTTCCAAGCAGCAGCCAAAGCAGGAGTTACGAAGTGCACCGGTGACTACCTGGCTATTCCAGGACTGGATCGTTTCTGTGGAGGCGCCTTCAGCCTGACCTCGGATAGTCGGGAAAGCCAATCGGTGACCGTGAAGGACTCCGGACCCCTAATGGTGATGTTCAAATCGGATAAAGCTTTCAACGGTCGTGGTTTCAACATAAATTTCTATCAGGGGCCCTGTACACCGCAGGCTTACTTCTAGAAGTACAATCGCTAGAGGTTGGATGCTCATGAATTAGTTTAGATCTGGTCGACTGCGGAGCGGTAGAATACCATTTGGCCTGAGATTGGATTTTCGTCAAAGCTCTACGTGACCGCAAAAGGGATCTCGACCGGAATGTACATTTGGTTTCCTCCACTGGGAAGTTCTGTTTTAGCCCCATGTTGTGAGATGGAAATTTCCGCAATAGACTAACCGAAGAAATTCCTGGGAACTTCAGCAGAACTCCCCACGGATGAGGTTTTTTTCATCTGTAAATATATATTGTTGTTCAATAGTTATCAGCATCGAGTTCTAGTGCTTGGCAAAGAGAACTCACCTGGAACCTTCTGAAGACCATGGAAAGATCGTTGTAAACAGCGTCGGATCAACTACTCAACCTTCTATAACTACCTCAAGGACAAATGAAGAACATAGACGCCAATCATGTTTGTTAGTGGTGTTAAGTGATCTCGAATAGTCCCATCAGTTTCGACGATTCCCAAATTCAGCGGTCTTCCTATCGATCCATCGATCGATCGATCGGGCGAGCGCGAAAAGCTTTTAGTATTCATTGAATCTATCGGATGAGAGGAGAAGTGTTGAAACGGATGGGTAGAGTCCTTCGATTGCTCAAATGGGTTGGTTTCCTGACCTGATGCCAAAGGACTCGATAGATCCGCAGAAGCTTAGGTTGAATGGTAGATAGTTGCGTTCTTCCGAAACCGAACCCGTAGGTATGATACAAATGATCTCAGCTTGTATGATCTCAAATGGCAACCAACCCCGGTAAGTGTTAATGCGGTTTCAGTGAGTTCGCGCATCGGATACGCGACCATGCACCGCACGATGCACCTGACTTCGAGTCGGATATTGTCGCACGCGGATATTCGACTACTAGGTACGGCCGTTCTCAGAAATATAAGTGCTATCGACAGACATTCAGATATCAATTTCTTTGACTCTATTCTTCTTCTCCACTGCTGATTTCGTGCGGAGGCGCTCTCTCTCTCTCTCTCTCTCTCTCGGGAGCGCACCCGATCCACAGACCGTATCTTTCTCCGATCTTCGTATTCGACGCTGTTGAAATCCTCCCGAACGAGATTGTTCTACCCATTTTCAATGTAACGAATCACTGCGAACCTTCCTAGCATTTGAGGCGCGGAAGTTATTCACGACAGCTCGATTCGACGTCTAGACTTATTACTCATGCTTAGTCTTTGCACTCTCCGTGAATTGGTTATAATTCGGTCCTGGATGCAGGAACAAGTAAGGAATTCGATCACTGTAATTCGGCTCTGCGAAATAAAAACAATTTCAAATTCATTCCAGCTATTCATTCGTGTTCCGGGCTGAAGATCCTCTCCAAATAAAAACGATTAGACCTCCCGGAATCAACATTTCCATCGAGGCAGAAAAATACTTTGACGGCGGTCGATTTTCTCGCAGTCCGTCCAGACGTGTCCATGAAATGAATGTCCCCCGTGACTGTGTCTCTCCAATGGCTCTCTGTGACAAAGCTAGAAATGTAGCCATCGAGTCATCGAATGACTCGAGCACTCGGCTGCGGAAATCTCCCGACCACAAGAGCGGATTCGAGCTCGGGTCGAATCAGATCTGCCAGAAGGGAAACGGCTGCAGCGTAAGAAGAACCTCTCTGGGAAGCTCCGCACGCGTGGATGTACACTCGAATCAGAAGTAGAGGTACCCGCAGACATTGCGTGAGGTTTCTTCGAGCGCCAGTTCGAAATTAGCGCGACGCTTCCGACGTAAATACCGTCCACCAGATGGCGCCGCCCCGCGTTCGCAGCCGCCGCCCTGAAGAGGAGCACGTCACAGAATTTCTGTTTTGATGGAGAGGGCCTTCTGGTCCAGCTCCGGCAGATTCTGATGCAGGCCTGGGTGTTGTCGTCGATCTGAGTGAGTCGAAAAATCGACGGTGTTGCGGCTTCAGTGTTGCAAGACAATCGGTAATGAACTTCAAGTGCTCTCGGTGCGATCACAGAAACAGCGTCAGCAGCAAGCGTTAGCTCGAATATTCCACGTACGGCGAAGTCAGGTGGGTGAATGCTTCTTCTGCGGGAAATTCGCTGCGACGGGGTTCGAGGCGCCATTTTTCAGAGAGCATCTCGCGACCCACCCTGAATTCTTCGATCCGTCGCTGCGGCTTCACTGACCATCCGATCTCCCGGAAACTTTCCCATCTTCTCTGTTCATGGGATTCCGATCGCCGTCTGGTATCGATAGATCTCCCAGCTGATGTTTGGCAGCCCTCGGGGAATCGTTTTCCAGAGTGTTTGACAGCTCTGAGGTGGACCATGGGGAAACGAAGAAAGGATCACCGGCTCGATGTTAATCTGATTTGCATGTTTGTCACTGGGGTTACGACGAAGAATTGGGTTATGAATTCAAAAGCAGCCAGCCGGATAGACAGATAGATGGAAGAAGTGGAACCACCGTAGGAGATACCTATTGCATTTGACGCTGGATGGGCCGAATGCGATGCCCTGAATGCGCTTGACTCGGCTCGACTAGACCCTTTGGACAGCGAACAATGGGCATTCGACACGTCAAGTGGAGTTGGACTACGGTGGTCGTGATTTCGTCGGCGAGTTTTGTTCCTGTCCAGACCAGGCCACAGGAAGGAATCATTCCGGAGGCTTCCGGATACGTATACGTGTAAGTGATATATTCAGCATCAGGTTCCTTCGACTCGCGACCCGGTCAGGTTTCGGTCACGAACCTGCTACCGAGCGCTGCTTGCACAGGTCCCCGATCCCCTGTTCCAAGTCGCCATCTTAGTCGTTCGCCTAGAGAAACTCTCTGGACCGCGACTCATCACGAAGCTCGACGGAAATTGGTTCCGCGAGAACATTCTCCGCGTCGACTCGAACTCGATACCGGAGCGGTCAAGCGAGCGGCGAGAATTCGTCGAATTGCAGGGAATTCTGTCTCTATTCGATAGCGTTTGTTTCCGCTCCCGATCTCTCCAGAATGGCTCCCGGACATGCTTTTCACCGGAATATTTTGCTTCGATAGAGCATTGACAGCCAAATGACGTCGCTGTCATGTTCTCCAAACACGGCTTCGGCGGATATGTCTCGCGCAGCAGCGTTCGCGTTCCGACGGGATCTCCTAAACGACTTGTCTCCATTCCATTCTGAGAGAGCGACCCTCCCTGCCACTCCGAATTTATTGCGATTTCATTGCAACGTCGTGGCTGCGCCCTCGCCGTTGTTCGTCAGTTCATCTCCGGGTGTATCCGACTCGAGGATTTTACTAGGCTCGGTATGTCAGGACAGCATCCGACGGATCGTGTTGGCACAGCGCTACTGACGGGCAGACTTCCTCTGCCTCTTTGGAGGCGGTAGGACGGGAAGGTTCAAACACGAAGCTCAAATCCGGCGATTCCCCTCCCACAAATATGGGACTCCTTGATTCATCTCCGATTTGTTGAGCCTCATCCTATTGGACACCCACAGCGATGATGCCAATTCTTCCTCCTAGAAAGGGAGCGGATGCTTGAATCCAATGGTCGAGGCAGTGATTTGAACTCTGACCTCTAGAGCGGCGGACCATACACAAGTAACCAGTCGACCGGATGATTTCCCGGATGGCAAGATCCATGGTGGACAGTCCGTCAGGCGGAAGATCTACAGACTGGATTTTCTCCTGGAAGAGGAAGGATCAGAAAGCCTGGGCATACGTCTTCCCTAAGCGCTTCGTGTTCCGAAAATGCAAACCTCGTTGAACTCCGAGCCGGTTTTTCTGTCGACAGGTATCGCCGTCTCGGCCGATAGACAAGAAGAAGAACGCTGCTTCCTCGCCTAGCTGGCCGCCCGCCCGTTTCGTTTCTGTCGGCTGATATCTTCCTCGGTGGGAGCAACGTCCTCTTCGCGACCCTTCCGTTTAACGAATGTCATCCACAATTATATGGATCGAAATGCTCGGCTCGGTTATATCTCAGGCTCCCGATTCAATTTCTAGCAAATATTCTGGAGTTGAGGGACTCTGTAGTGGAAGAGAAACATATTTTCTTCTTGCTCCCCGAGCCAAACGAGCGATCATTGTGGCCCGGAGTCGGGCTGGGAGCTTCGAACCATCATTAGCACGGTGCTCGGGGTTGCCCGCTCCTCGTCGTCTAGCGACTTTCGACAACGAGCGACTGAGGCTAGCGGGAACTGACGAATGTTCTTCTTCTTCAGCGTGCCTAAGGAGCTTTGCCGTTGCCTGCGTTCGCTGTTGCCCAAGCCGACGAAAACCACTGAAGCGACCCAAAACCGAGTGAACATCCCGAATCTTAGCTATTACGTCTTACGTCGCTGCGGAATTAGCTTGCATAACTTCACACACGCTAGAAAAGATATACTCGAGCGAGTCGTTTGAATTGAATGGACTTTTCCCGCGTAGCTCGAGAGAACAGGTCGAGATGATCAGCAGTCTTCGGAGGCGATAATGGGGACTACCTCTCGATGTCAAGCCGTAATTGGGGACACGATCATTCCTTTTTTCGGGAGCTCTACCGATTTCGAAGTCTTTTTCCTCGGGCTATTGTTCGAGAGCCTCTCCCAGCTCCTCGGCCAGACGATTAGAAAATGTAAGAGCACGGATGTTCAGCGGGACCATCGAGAAAAAAAACTCCTACAGCGAATTCGGGCTAGACGGCGGGAATCGAAGCGACGGGTTCGAAATAGATTGGACAGGACGAGAACCCGTCGACCAGACAGCCAGAAAAGTGGGCGATGGCGAGCGGGCGAACATTATATATCTAGTCTCTAGAGAAAAACGGCAGCTCCTCTCCCCCAGTCGGTCGCTTCAAAACATGAGCGCAGTGCTCACAATGCTCAGAAAGCAATAACAATAACTTGGTGATGACCAATGCTCTAGTTTTCTGGAGCGAGGCTCGGCTTTCAAAAGCAACAATTATGCCCTCATGACGACTACTACATGCAACGACAGTCAGCGCAAACCCCACGAGTCGCTCGACGACGGAGAGTCCTCTCACTACGACTACTACTGTATAACAATAACTCGCAGGAGAAAACGTCTTTGATAGATCGTCCGCCAGTCGTTCCGCGGCAGTAAGTGTCCCAGTGCGAAAACCGCGAGAATGAGAGTGGTGACTACCGCGATGACACCGATCGCTGGAGGGAGCCAATGAGGAACAGAACTCCGCGGGTTCGACTCCAAGGAAGCTTCGACTACACCGGGGATACATTTCTGAAATTGATTCCACGATCGACATCGACTCCAGGATTCGGTACTTCGTGTACCACGAGATGTTATATTCCCATTGTATTGGATTCTGGTCCAGGCCTCGTTGTCGATAACACCGCAGATCATCAACTCCGAGCAGCATGTTATCGAAGCCAAGGTCGGGCTATCGATAGACGACGGCTACTCTGACCCTTAAAAAAAAGGCTCGCGACCCGCTCAGTTACCAGCTGAAGGCTGTTCGATCTAGAGTACCTTTGTACGCCGCCGAGGCTGATCAAAAACCGTGAGGTCTCATTTCTCCTCCACGGATGGTAGTCCTCGGCTTCGTTTAGGAAACTCAGGAAGGGTTCAGTCTCGAGGAATGTAGATGTCAAGATCCGCTGGTGTTCGACACCACGTGGGCGTGGTTTCCATGAACGCTCCTAGATCGAGCTGAGCTCAATATATTGCATCAAAGAAAAATCAGGGAAAACCATGCAGTAGTGCGAACTCTAGCGGAACGTAAGAGCCGACGTCAATCCGGCAGACAGGAGCAAACGGATCCGTCAAATTTACAGTAAGCGTTGCGTAGCTGTCGATCAACGCGTGATTGAAGGCGACTCGGTGCTCGCTCCGCTGTCTGACATCTTTCTTTGTCAAAAAAATTGCTCCACATTGAATCCTCTTTCGCTCGCAAGCATCCCGGGGTAATGACCAAGAACGGAGGAAATCCCGGAAACTCATTAGCTCTGGATGAGACCTCTGTTGAGGTGGATGAATAGACGTATTGGGCGGACGAGCATGTCATTCACCCGCAAAGTCTATGAACAAGGTGGGAAAAACGGAATCGGATCAAAAGGGGCGGGTAGAAGGATCGAAAGTAACGTGGGCGTTCAGTCGAACCTCCTCGATGCGCGCGGTCGAGACCCCAGGCCGGCGACCGTGTACGACAACCCAGCCAGCGGACCCCGGTCTGGTTGCCATGGTTAAAGATGCACAACAGAGAGTAGCAACATTTACTTCGAATCCTCGGGACGAGATCAGCGTCCACGGAAGAAATGTTACCAAGGTTCGCATCCGCTCCTCTTAATGATATCGAGAGTATCGCGACCTTATCCGCTATTCCAAACGAGTTGCGAGACGGGCGGCGGTCTGACATAACAGGGTGGAAAACGATTGGAGCGAGTGATTTTCGGAATATTTCCATATTCGTGCCGAGCCTCGATGAGGCTAGGGCGGTTTCGGCCGTGTGATCTGATCGCTTCAAGATACTCTGTCTCGTGCTTTGTCGAGTGCGGTTTCTCAACATCCGTGTTCATTTCAGGAGGTCGGCGAGCATTAGCCGAAGTTGTTCCCGTCGGATCTAAAAGAGAAACACAGTTGACCAAGTGAAAAGTAGCGATGCGCTACAACGATAGTCGAGCTTACTCGTATTCCTCGATTGGTGAAGGCGCTCCGATGCAGGAATCCGCGTCGGGATGTTGCGGACGTTCCAGGGAAAGGAATACTGAAGAATCCTCGAAAGGTTAGTAATTTTGATTTGTTCGCTTCCTGCTGCTCTTTTTCCCCGGCAGTGCTCGGCTCTCTCCCGAGTCACGGCAGCAGAATCAATAGAGCGAGAGAATGTGATGAAATCAGAATGGGATCGGATGAAGACGTCACGTTCCGGCTGTTGCATGGGACGATATGCTACTTGTCGCTTGTCATATATGTCCCTGATTCCTCTGGACTCACAGGATTTGATTACGATTCGCTCGGGAGGATATTCCGACAATCTCAATGGTCTCGGAATTCGGATCATGTATGTTTTGCTTATGTTGCGCTCCTAGAGGGACGAGTCGGTTCGATTCTACATTGGTGGGGAACGGAGAGGCATCGTGAGAATCGTGACATGGGGAATATCTATTCGCGCTCGCTCTTTCTATGATCGAGCACGGGTGCGCTGGAAACATGTCGGGGAAATTGGATGGTACGCGTGGAAGGAGAAAAACATCCTCAAGGTCGTGTTCTCCGTGAGACGAGTTTCTGGTTTCGCTCCCGATCCAATGCTTGAATAGCACATTCGCGTAATGACGCTGACGAGCTCGATGCAGCTGCCGTCGCCGTTGCTGCTCCGCCCCAAATTGGATTGAGTCGCTGCAATATGTTCTGAAGTTAGTTCCACTCCGGAGCGAGCTGTTTACGGCGGCAACCCGGCGTGAGTTCCTTCTGAGAGATGAGAAGCACCCTTGATAAGATAAAACCAAAAAATGTTTGCCCGTTTCCAAATGGCAGGCCGCTCCGAAGGAATTCCTGAACGGGAATGCCTCGAGCACGAATGGTCCTCTGCGAGAAGCTTGTACATATTATCGTTTATCGGTACAGCTCGAGGATTCTCTCGAGGCTGTGGACCGCGCGAGCCCCAGTCGATATCCGCTGGGATTTTGAGAAGTCCAGAGCTCTCCTAAGTCCGACGTTCAATTGAACAGCGGAAGGGATCCCTGCCGTCAATAGACTGATCGAATGAAGGGGTTTATCGAGCGCTATCCATCGATCTCCCGTTCTTGCTCCGATTAACGATCTGTAGCCGAAAACGGGTTGGCGTGCGGGATTCTCGCCAAGTCGAGAGAACAAGTCTCAGACCGGCAGAAGAGTCAGGCAGCGGGAGTGGAAAGTTTCGCTCTTCGGAACCGTCATTAGCAACATTCGTAGGAATAGCTCACACAGAAACTCCTTGATCTGTGGGCTCTCTGTCAAATTAGCTGTCAACGACCGTCTATCCGGAAATCCAGCGGCTCCGGAGTGGCTTGCTTTTTAGTCGGACAATAAGCGTGACCGTAGATGACCCGAGCCTCATTCATACTTCATGTCGCGTTCCCCTTTGTTCCACGCGATTCCATGAATTACGACCGCAACACATCAGTGACGATCCGCTGGATTCGACGAAAGTCACTCACAACCCGCATGATGGACCTGCAACTCCAGAACTTTCGCTCCTGTTCTTTCCGAGGCCGAGAGGGAACGTCGTCAGACGGTACGGCCACATGGGTTCACCTGTCCGGGAGAAGGTGATCAGCGGGGCTCGGATGAGTCGTGAGGGGACAGGGACTCGCTTCAGATATATTCGGCCCAGAATCATACAGATAAGGGAATTCCGAGGAAAACCAGGAATGTCCTGAGACCGAGAACGAAGAGAAAAAGACGGGAAAGGTCGTGGAACGAAAATCCAGGCCGATTCTTACGGCTTGCTGTCATCTCGGATGTCATTGATTAATCACTTTCAGAGAGCTTCTCCTGAGAGTAGTAATTTGATTTTCGCTCTCCGTCAGTTGAGCCCGAGGGATTTTCCGTTCGCTGCGTGAAACGGTCAGATTCGTGAGAAGCAATGAGATGAATGAAGAAATTTGCTCTTCTTTGTTTACGCTTGTAGTGAGTTTCTGCTCACTTCTGGGGTTCCTCGACTGCGGGACGCAGAAGATGAAAAAGTAAAATTGATGATGGACCGGGCTTCTTCTTTCACTACCATCACAGCCTCAGGACGGCTGCTCCAGAACGAGCAGTCTGCACGGAGATGATGAACAGAACATTTTTTCGCGATTCTGCGTTAGTGATGATGTGATGATTCCAAAGATCACATATCTTCAATGGTGCCCGGATTCCCGCGTGGGCACGCAAGCGACGTGACCGCAGACCGCTGGCACGCTCATATCGCGACTGGGTCAGGGTGTTATTCCACGGAAACCACGAGCTCACCGAAAAAAAAGTGGGTCGAGTGCAACCCCAAAGCGGAATCCCAAATCATTTCGATGATCTTCCATTTCTGCTCTCGGTCGCCTGTCCCGTCCGCGAAACCGTGGCGCAGACTCTCCAGCTGAGAATATTTGTTGGTGAGAGTCGTTTCTATCGAGAGAATACTACGTTTAACGACACGAACACAGAAACGAACAAAGGACATATTCGATGCAGAGACGTGAGCGCTCTCCGGGTGGATTCGCTCCCGTATGGGAATGTGGGAACACGACGTCTTCGATGAGAAATGGGAATTGATCGGAGTACACCGGTCGAGATAGGTACCCGAGGGCCTTTCGTCTACCGACCCGTGCAGCACCTGAAGCCGTGGGCGTATCCGGCATTCATGATGGAGACGTTTCTGGATAAGCTGACCTCGACTCTCCCCATGCTCGTGTGGTCCTGTCGACTCTCGGGTGGGTCCCAATCGAGAATCTATTCAGCACTCGCTTAGTGAGTCCTCCGGAGCACAGATAGGTCGTTCGTTGAAGTGTCAGAGCTCTCATATTCTTGAACAATGTTCACCGATTCCGGAAGGGAAGGCCCGTAGGATGGAGCCCCGTTCCCCCAGGACGATCTACCGAAAATTAAGGTCTCGAGCCGAACAGAATACGCGGTTCGAAAAAGTTCCGGAGTGTCGATTCTTGTGAAAAGCGTCTCATTCCCACGTTACACTAAATACTAACGGGGAAGATAATGAAGACTTCCTTGGGAAAATTCACCCGGGTTCTGATGGACTGAATTCCGCGTGCCAACTATCGATGGACGACTTCCATATTATGCGACGACGCGAGTACCATGGTGGCGGCCTTGTGACTCATGGACGGAGGATGGGAAGCGTCCGCCGCTCGTGCTCGGAAGTGCTGAGCTTTGAGCTCGCTCGATATATGTGTCATTCGCTAGATGAGAACTCGCCCAGTCGCTTGAATGGGGTCGATCACTGTCGTAGTGAACCCGCACAATGAAGACGAAGCCAGCGCGGATCCTCGTCGCGTTCAGAGAATTACTTCAAGCGGTCCGACCAAGAATGGAACATTGTCGAAGAATCGGATTCGGTCGTTCGATGGCAAGGTAACATTGTTCCCAGAGGAGCTGAGAACTGGAAGATGAGCGAATGGATTCAGTGCTCTGGTTGGAATCGCATCCTGGGGCAGAGAAAGCCGCCGAATGGACGAGGCAACTTTCAGAAGCAAGAGTGGAAACTCTTGGAAGCTCGCCAAATGTGATCATTGAACCCGGTGCTGGCTGCCACGCACTTTCTAATCAACAACGGTGGCGGCGGGGACAACAAAGAAGCCTCGCCGGACCCGGTGGCAAAATGTATTCCGACGTGAAATACACGATTTTTCCGAAAAGGTGATGACGCGAGTGGTATCCGAAGGGATTGTGGGTTGCTATCTAGCTTGATGCGGGTTCGAAGGATTCGCTCTTCATTCATCCAGAGAAAGGGATCCGCGCAGCCCTGCAGGGCAATCGGCCCCACTGCCGGGGCTGAAGGCTCGAGCCCATCAGACTTCCGAAGTACAGGGTCCAGATTCGCGAGTCACTTTACACAGAAGTTTCGTGGTCTAGCTGCCTCTGATTTCGAGCCCGATAGGTAACATCAGATCCCGGGAGCAGAACGAATGCAACGCAATCGGTTCGGGTATCCGGACACAGAAAAACTCTGTAGTTTAAACTTGCGAGGAGGCCTCCTTGAGAAAGCTAGAGACTTTCTCGAGCAGCTACCATAAGTTCCCGACTCATTTTCAAGCGAAGATTAATGGATTTTGAAATCTCTCCGGATAGTTTGTCTGTGTGAGTTGATCATAGGAGAAACTCAGTGGATTATAGATGACGGCGCTCCGCGTTCAGCACGCACGTTGATGACGATAATTACCACAATTAGTGATGAACACTTTGTTCTGGCTTAGCGTGGCTGTTTTCAGAGCAACGAGACCAAAAATATCTTCGAAACATTCTCTTGAGCGAGGCTATGTTCGGCGCATTTGACCCCACTACAGCGTGGAAGTTTCAAAATGTTGCGAGCGCCTCCCATTCAGAGTAACGGCTTCGCGTTCCGCGCCCCCAGTGAAACTTCAGAGATACTGCGCTTTCAGCTACTGGGTTCGTCCAAAATGCGCAATGATATTTGATGGTCGAGTCGTGGAGACTTCAATTTCCGACTTTTCCCGCTTTGCCGCTTTTTAGGGATACGGAACTTCCCATCAGTCCGACTTTAGGCGCGTAGCGTCATTGTATTTTTGCTATAATTTTTGTCAAGTAATGAAACTCCGGATCCTGTGCATGATTGTTAGTATTCAAGTAGCACACAAGAAATCGAGATGATTAGGCCTCTTGATTATGAGGATAGAATTTCTCTTGATCATCCACATTCGGCCCGCGTGAGAGCGATGCGACGTGAATGCACATCGACTAGTACAGATCCACGAGATGGAGATTCCAAAGTTGGAGAAGCTCCTGAGCTTCACGGGGCTCTTGAGAATGAATCCTCCGGAAGCGACCTCCACACGAAGGTCCCTAGTCGAATCCTGGATCCATGATGCGATCGGGTCTTTGTTCGAGTTGTCTCGGACGATCGTCGAGCGATTCGGGAAGGATTCGAGCCGGAGCTTACGGGAACATCCGAAAATTCGTGAGTCGTATAAAAGTTCGTCTATGCTCGTGGAACGTCGGACGGAAGCTCTGACATCGATGCCTTCGAGAAGCATGCCCACCATATCGGAGTTGTTTGTTGTCGGAGCAACTAAGTTCGTCGAGAATCGTTTCGTCGTTCCCAGTTCGTTGCCACACGAATCTCAGCAGATTCGTGTTGCGAACTACCGGACGGCATTAGGAAACTTGTTCCAGCTTTTCCCATTCGTCGCCGTCGTCATCGTTGTCTCCGCTGTCACCATCGCGTAGGCGCCGGATGATGTTTCGAGCAATGATGGCAAAATTATCAGAAGACGCCGAGAACTGTCGACGGTTTTCGGCGTCTATTCCTCGCGTCCGTTTTGAATTGCTCTGAGGCATTAGCTTCAATCGACTTTGTCGTCATGAGCGGAGCCAGCGCTTGTTAGCATCTCGCGCCGACCGATCGAGGTGCTCGAGCCTCGGAAGAGGATCCTCCGGTTTCGGCCGCTAGACTGCCATCAACGAAGTCGATGGAGCGAGGCACGAGTGCTGTCGGAAAAGAGCAAAAAAAAATTCTATCCCTCCGCCGTTAGTCGAAGTGCTCGTCATTCGGTGTGGAGCACCGTTAGCGTCCAGCTGGCTCGTTCGTTCGTTCACTCGTTCGTTTGCTGGTCGTCACTCAAAAATTGTTCAGTTTCGTTCTCACCCAGTCAGAGTGATTCCAGAGTTGCTGCCGGAACGTTTTTCTGGATCAGCACGTGAAATCCGGAGAGAGCGGCGTTAACCCCATCGGTGAGGGTGGCGGCGGCGCAGGGTCGCGGCGGAACCCTCGTCTGGTCGCGGTGGTAACCCTAAGTTGGTATTGGTCGGTTGGTTGGTCGGTCGGTCTGTCCGTCTGTCTGTCCCACTGTTTATGGTGAGCCGGTTGTGCTGCTGCTGTGCGGTGCTCGCGGTAGTAATACGCCAATAGAAACGGAAAGGGCTTTGAAAAGCGTTGAGAGAAAAGGTTTTTGTTCGGGCGATGCCGTCGCCGCCACAAGGCTATCGTCCACAACAACAATCGCCGCGCACACACACAGCTCAAGAAGAAGAACGACAACAAGTCGTTGAAGCTGCTGAATGCAGCCGCGCAACCAGCGTGAGTACCGTTGTCCAGTAGAGCTCAGATTCAATCTTCAGTGAAGTGGACCGAGATCGCGTATTCGGTCGTCGGAGAAAATTCGGGAGATCTGCATACCGGTTCTGTGATGTGACAGCGGTATGTCCAAGCGAACGGCTGTAACGGTGATAGCGGCTGCGTGACCTGCGAATGGAAATATTCTTCCGTGCGCTTCTCCTGCGGAATCGCGAGTTGATACCTCCGCGGAGTGGAGTGGGTGCAAAGTGCTTCGCCGATATTCGGATTCCCAGTGGATGCTCTTCCGATTAGCAGGAACGGAGCCCGCCCCCCAGCCCGCCATCGCCGTCGATTTGACAGCGGAAGAGGCGCGCGCTCCACTGATTCTTCCCACAGGGTAGAGTGAAGATGGAGGCGGCGGCGTCGGATATAGTGCGGATTGCGGTTGATCCGTGACGTCTGGTCACGCAAGAGGCTGCCGTGGTTGCCATGCCCACATCGGAGAGCTCAAAACATCGGTCCGTCCAACACTTGTAGCTCCTCAGTTGCCCCGTTCGACACGCTCTGGATTACAGTTCTTCGTGCCTGGTGTTGTGGCGACGTGTGCTTTTGAAAATATCTTCGTTCAAAAGAGAGCCAAGCATTGCCATGGACCACGGTGGTGGTGGATATATCTGATAAGTCTTTTCGGGAACGTTGGTAAGAATCTTTTAGTGCTGCATCATAGCTTTGAATATTATCCGGTGGCTTCCGGTTGGTTCTGTGCGGGTCCTTTCGTGGTGCCTAATCCCGAGCGAGCCAAAATCTCGAAACCGCGAGAGCAGCAGCAATACGATGCATTCCTAAGGAGCACTCGGATAAGTATGTCTGGGCACGACCAAGGCGTGGTCAGCTAAGCACACGGCCGAAAGAGCCTACCTAGCAAGCAGGCGGGCAGGCGAGCAATACCCGTTATAAGATCTGCTGCGGCGCCTTACGGAGAAGTCGATGCTTTGCAAACAAGGCCATTTGGAAGCGGGATATTATACCTCTTTTGGAAAAGCGATTTTCAAAAGACTCCAATTTCACTCGGTGTCCCGGTATGGGTAACGCGGTGATTAATTCGGGTGGAAACAGCTGAGTCGCTGAAATAATTCCACACCCGAACTGAATGGAATTAGACTCTGGGAAGGCTGAGTCGAAATATAAACACCGTCCGGATCCAAGCTCAATGAAGTCAGAGGTGGAGCCCTGAGTGTCGCAGCGGAACTCCCAGAATCCGCAGTAATGCATGAAGGAAACCTTCGGAACCTGAGTCAGTAGATGAAGGAATATAGAAAGAATACGCCCTCTATGTGTCCCAGAAGAAAAAACGACACCAGGAAAACCCTTGAACGCTTTTTGATACGATGAATTCGTACTCTGTCTTTGTTCGGTAGAGCATCAAATGACTATTCGTTTGAATGCAACGCCACGGACACATCAAGGATTCAGACTAACTGCGTTCGCGATCCTAGATCGCAGCGACGGCAAAAGGCTATGGGCTGGCAAATCGCTCTGCTTTCGCAAATATTAGTGGAAGAGATCGCATCGGGAGGCTCCGTACTTAAGACTACCTACGGGAAAGGTTTTTATCGTTCGCACAGCGTCGCTGAGGGCGCTTGAATATCGCGAGAGCCGAGATGATTTGGGACGGGAAGTAGGAGCAATGCAGATCTCGCGGAAGCATATATCGAACTCGGCTGTTTTCGAATTCTGTCTCGTGAGCATATGTTATCTCGAAGCTGATCCGCAGCTTCTTCGATACGACTTGTGTTTGTTCGGAAGTTTCACTCATGTCCACCGGTTTCGGCGGCAGCTGCGACGGTGGGATTCTTTCGGTTGACCTGGTTTGGACCTCGAGAACATTTGTTTAATGGCATGGATTTCTTGAATAAACATCACTCGACCAGATCGGAAGCGCGCGAACTGTGGATGGAAAGTGACCTTTCTCCGTTTGTTCGTCTGTTCGCTCGTTTGTCTGTTCAACCGTTCTATCGCTCAGATTCCCCCTCAGTTTGCTGTCAGCTGACGCATGCGCTCGAAAGCTTCTCGATGCTTGTCTTTCTGGACAACGTTCGTTCATTCCGACGCTGGTGAATCATGTGAGTGACTTCTCAGCTGAATGTCTGACTGGCAGTCACCCAAAAGACCCGCGGAATTCCGGACAAACTAGTAGTAATCGTCTCTGCGACAAGATGGCCAGCGTCGCCACCTCCGCCGTCGCTGAAAATTCTCCGGAATAGTTCTCTTCGTGAAGGAGTGCAGCCCCTGTCAGATTTTCCGTGAACGTGTAAAAATAAATCAGTGATCCGTGCTTTATCGGTCAAACTCCCGGGCGGCCCACAGCGCGGCATGTTCTCGTCGGAGTCGGAGCACCACGAGAAAGGTAAACCGTCAGAAATTCAAAGTAAACTTCGTGTCGTGCGTCTACCTGCTTAGTGCGGACGTGAGCTAACATCGATGGGGAAAATTAAGCCCTCCGCGAGCAGACCGGAGAAATCGACGCAGTTCGCTGGATTTCGGATCGGCGAATTACGCGATCGAGGGAAAGTTCGACAGAAACGACGAAAAGTTCGACAGAAGCGACGGAAACGTCAACGAGGAAGTAACTTCGTCTATATTAAGATATGAACACAAATCCATTTTTATAAGTTTCGTCTCGCCGACCAGGGCCATAGTCGCCATAGGAAACAACGCGTCGGGGAGAAAAGATCGGCGCAACGTCACGTCTTAAAAAATATCCACATCGAGAACAGAGACTCATTCGACAACGACTTCGACGATCAGTGCAAAAATTCAAACGTCACAATCACCGTTGCTCTTTCCAGCAGCAGACCAGTCGTAGTGAGCAACAGAGCTGACAGACGCAGTTTTTTTTTCTTCTCGAAGTATCCTCCCGCGGAGGAAAACGTAAATCCCTCCTGAAGAAGAATCCGTAATTACCCTGTAGAAACTGTAATGTGCTTTGGCGTCGGTGTCAATGATGGGAGAAGAATAAGAGAAAGAAAACAGTCGCAACGGCAATCTTGAGTCAACCTTGACACGTGAGACACTGCGTGTTCCGAAGGGCCCATCATGCAGACACCTCATGACGCAGAGCACGAATGCGAACCCCGAGTCCGACCTCTCGGACCCAATCTTCTTCGGGATTAATCCAATCCCCCGTCTCCTCGATCCAATTCAGAGCTGACGTCATTTTGAAATCTTTGCAGGATGCTGCTGCGGCTGTATGGGTCGCATGCCGTTCGCAACGCTGATCGCCACCCTGATGTGTGCGGCGGGGGTGACGGTCTTCCTCTTTGCCACCTACAGAGGTCTAAACGCGACCATGAAGATGTTCGAACACGTTTTCTACTCGCGAATGTTCGGGTAAGTTCGTGCAAGATGACGGAGAACTCTAGTCTACGGAGGGAAACATATTTCATTTCTGCATCCAAGTCGGCATCGCCGTCCTGAATAGCTTCCTTTCTGCTTGTTGAATCAACTCGATGTCATTCCGTTCCCGCATTCTAATTTCTATCAAAACTCGTTGCATTCCCCGAATCCCCATGTTGTCCCTCGACTCGTTGCTGTGAATGCCGTCCAAACCCTTATGTTCTATTCATTTCCGCTTGCCCTCCTCCAACGTCCCGCAGAGCCACACACGTCAGGTGAGTCGAGCATAAGAACCCAGCTCTGGAAAATCCCTCGAACCGCCCCTTTTCGAATTTGTGACCAAACAGCGCTGTCTCGGGAATTCTTCCATCGACGATGAGCTTTTTCATTATCGAGATCCTTATTCTCGAGAGCACTTCCCAAGAGAAAAAATTGTTGATCTTCCTATGTCCCGAGCGGTGGTCCCGAGATGTATAATTCGTGTAGCCGACCGCAGGCCACGCTTTTTAGAAAATCCCAATGCTAATCTGTCTTTTCTCCTATAGACTACAAGACATTCAGATTGGATTCATCGCCGTCGGCGCCGGTATGGGAGTCTTGGCACTCCTCATCCTTCTGATCGGATGTCTCAGCACCGGATCCACTCGAACGACGATCTATAAAGATTGGAAAGCTCGTGCTGGAGGCCGTTTCACCTGCATTTTTCTCATGTCCGTCACCTATATTCTCAAGGTCCGTAATATGTTAATGCTACATCATGTCACCGAGTCGTTCGTCGGCAACGCCTCCTGCCTTCGGTACGAAGGGCGCGGTGAACGACCCGGGCAGAAGATGATGCTCGCATCGACGATCGGCAGAAATATTGTACCGAATGATATTCTTCTCCTGACCGCCATGAGCTATTCATCCTTGCAGTTGGTGTGGATCTTCATCTGCTTAGCGATGGCAGTTGCATCTTTCGTGTTCTTCACTTGGACATCGATGTGTAACCGACTTCGTTCGATGAATCTCGACAACAACGAGAGATGCTTGAACCTCGAACAATTTGACTTCCTTTTACCCGAGGTGTCCCTGGAACATCAAGTCATTTGCGACGAAGGCAAAAAGAAGGAGTTCTGCCACGACTACGTGAGTCCTCAGACTCGAATCATTCGATCCCTCGGGGACTGATCATTCGAAATCTTAACGAGCTTCACGCCGTTTATCTGCAGGTGGGAAGCGCTTCGCTCATGTACTACGTCGCTACCGGAGCGTCCTTCGTCGTCCTGATCAGCCTGATCCACTATCTTATGTGTCTCTCGGCTAACTACACCCGAATTAAGGATCAGGCCAAGATCGCAGACCTCGAAATGCTCCGAAATATCGAAGAAAATGAAATGGGACCCCTTGGCGCAAAGGGAAACGCCAACAGATACTGAGGTCGTCAAGAACAGCAACAAAAATCACTCCCACAATCACCACCGAGAGGTCGACGACGAAGACGACCCCGACGACGACAACCACCACCATTACTGCAAGGTTACATCGACTTTGGAATGAATGTATTGGATAATGGATGCACTGCTGAGTGATCTGGTGGATGATGCAAGCGAATGGATTAAGGGTTTCTCGCACGAGATCTACACGGCAAAGCTGTACTCTAGAACGACGCGATACGATGATGTGCATATATCCACACCATACTTCAGAAACTGCCCTGGGACACGATGAAAGACAACGGCGATGATAACGATGATTTCAATGGCAATGATCAGTGCTCCCGACGTATGGCCGGATCTACGTCGAGACCTCAACTTCAATATAATAATCTCGCGTAGTCCAGAACGAAAGCTTTCCGCGGTGGTCTCCCTGATCGTGAGGTATTGGTGTTCTATGACTCAAAGAATCATGCACGGTGCAATCGATCGATCCACTGACGCAACAGCTTGACTCTCAACTACCATCAACGAGCCGGGTGTGGGAGAGGCCACCGTTCTTCAATTACTTCCCGACGGAATCAGGAATCAATCGAACGAATCATTCATCTACATTCAATAAAAATGTAATATATTGTCTAAGGCTGGGACTGATGGAAGTCCTGGCTTGTAAACATTCGAATCTTCTCAAACCCATCACCTAAAGAATATTTAATAAAGGCAACATCGAACAAACCCTCCCGAGTTTGTTTATGAGTCCTGTGTGAGGAGGAGGGGGGGGGGAAGGGACGGTTGACTCTAATTAGCTCTGAGGTAGGAGGTGATTTCGAGTTCTCTATTCTCGCCTTTACACTGCTCGTCACGGACCCTACCAAGAGGTTCAGGTCAAGACACTTGTTCGAAGACACATGATCAATCCATCCGGAGAGGGGGCTCATAAATTCCTCCCAACAATCGAAGCTCCACGTATGAGAGGGGGGAAGTATGAATATGAAGCAGGAGATCCCCGAACCCTTCAGATTCCCCACGGGCCCCATCGCTCCAAAGTTGTAAGAGCACCGGCAGAGATTCCGGATGGTGTCCAAAAATGGATGAATGAGTAAAGACAATCTGACCCGTCGTTAGGTGACGCTGAGAATGCGGCTGCCGATTTCGATCGTCCCAACTCATCCCGATGGTCAAGGGCTCGTCGATACCCTCGCATGAGTTGGATGCCCTCCACTAGCTAGACTGGACGGAGACTTGTAATGGCAATCAGGCACGAACGAATATTCGCGATCGTTGAGCTAATTTCATGCATCCAGTCGAGATGTTAGCGTCTAGAGTCTCCATTAGCAGAAAATTATGATTATCGTCGCTGACCGTGGTCGGCAGGGTTCTAGAGCTCTGTGGAAGCCAACCGTCAAACAGTCGGCCGCCTCCGTGGATCCTGAACTAGGGGATCGCTCGGACACACGAATGAGGACAAAATTACATAGCATTTTTAATAAACAGATTTTATTCTGCGATTCGAGCACTCCATTCAAAAGTGTTGTTGAATTCTTTTTATTGTTGCTGCAGAGATTAGCAAGGTAAGTTTTTGTTGTTGTTTGTTGTTGTAGAATTATATTATTCATAAAATTCTTCTTTCCATCATTTCTACACAATCAAAAAATTGATACAATAGTTATACAAGGTTCATTTCGCTATATTCATTTTTACAGTCCCACCTTCAATGCGCGATTCGTTTTAGTCGACACTTAACACAAGCCTCGAGCCCCAAACTTGATGGAGGTGAGGTCGAATGCCTTTCGATAGGTCTCGGCGAGTTTTCGACGACTCACCGCACACATCAACGCTGATCTTGTTTCTAAATGAACTGTCGTAAATAAATGAAATTCCACGTCGGGGACTGAGCGGAGCCGACTTTCACGCTGAAACGGATATCGACAATGCCATCCCGTAGCTCACGAGTTGCTTCAGTCAGTTCGCGGGCCGCTTCTTTTCGCCGTTGTTGTTCTCGAACAGAGAAAGTGGAAAATAAATTTCAATCGATCCAAAGCTAACAGCAGAACCTTCCGATTCAGTCTATTTATGTTTTTTTTCCGGGTAACGATCGCGCAAAGAAGGCTAACCCGACCGATAAACAAACCCAATATTAACCTAACAACATCTACTATTGCGGACGACATTGTGTCGAGACAGGTCAGCGACCTTTTTATACATATGTATTATATTGTACACTCAATGGCTAGCTACGTTGCCCGAACCTTGACCATTTAGTTTCTTGGTTGGTTGGTCGGTCGGTCGGTCGGTCGGTCGCTCACTCGATCGGTCTGTCCACGATCGGTCGGCCGGCTGTTCTCTGACCAGTTGTTAGTGGAGGATGGTGGAGCGTTTGGAAAAACACCAAACGAAATACAACTCCCGAAACACTTGTATCTCTGATACGGCGGCGGCCGCCTCTGAGTGGCTGCCGCACTGCATGCACCGAGAATCATTTGCATCGGACATTCATACATGCCGCACCGCGCTCCTTACATTCCGTCTGCCAACACGTATGACGTCGCTGCTCGGAGTGATCGGGTTCCGTTGAATTTTCCAGGGTGTATACAAACAAAATAGAACGAACACTGGTCGTCACACAAGCTGCTCTTCATACGTGAAATTCTTCTTGAGTCAATGTATCGACCCTTTATCAGACCTCCTGTCGACTCTTGAATCGATCACCCAATCAATCAGTCAAACACTCAGTCACTTGATCAATCGAGCAGAGACCCACTCGATCAGTCGTCAGTTCATCGTCATCGACCTCCAGAACAATCAACCAAGCAGGCAGACGATCGATCAGCTCCTGCTCCCATGAGCAATCGATCAGTCAATCAATCAATCAATCGTTCATCGACGAAATTATTTAAACGGGACGCTACTATCATTCGAATAATAGACTATGTCTCCCTCGAATTAGTCGATGTCGATCCAGGCTCGAGGAATGACTGAGCGATTAATTTGTCTTTCGAGCGATCGGTCTCAAGTCAACCCATCATGAAGCGGACCGACCGATCGATCTACGAAGAATCAATGGCGAGAGACTGATTCTGTAGCATGGTCGATCAGAGTCCTTCGCTCGCCGTAACCAAGTTGACTTTCTCTTCCATACTCGTCGATATTAGTTCGAAATTTTGACGGGACGTTGCTAGCCCTCAAACGAAAGGAAGTGCTCTGGGGAAGGGAGGAGAAAAGCTTCGATTAAAGATTAAGCAGATCAAATCAATCAAATGATCATCCAAGAGAAGGGACGTGGAAAAAAGTCACGACTGAAGCGATTGTTAGTCATCCACGGGAACAAGCTCCCCAATAGACGAGCTCAGAGTCGCTGGGGATGGAATTAGGGTTCCGCTCGGAGGGGAGCGCGACAAGAATTCTTATCTCGGCGTCAAAGAAGAAGAGGAGGCGTTAAGAATGAAGTTCGCTGACGAAAAAAAAAAACAAGGGAAACCGAAATAAAGCCTAAAGTCACTCTCTGCGTACACGGGAAAGAAGAGGGAAAGTACTTCAGCAAGCAAGTGCAAGAAAGGTCGCCGGAAGCTTCCCCTCCGCCGCACACCCTTCGGAGGTATCATTTCGTCTTCGACCCGATAACGATTAGAGTTTTTTCTACAAGAAAAGTGTCTCTCGCATCCCGATTCAGGACTTCAGGGCCTGGACCTGGCTTCGGAAAAGAAGATCCATGGTCCGGGTCGATCTCGCAACGAGCCGCTCCACATCGCCCGAATGATTTGTAAAGTCACTCCCGGACGCGGCACCGAGTTCACTGATCTCATCATATTCCGTCTATGAGTGCTCATCGTTGCTACACGATCCAAGGTTAGAAATCAAAAAGTTTTTGCAATCAGAATCTGCTCCTACAAGGCATCGCGCGAAAGTGCATCCGTAGTTACACACCGTTACTGCCCCGAATCAAGCCAAAGACGAACCACTTTTTCGCAAGATCAACTTCCCTTCATCTAGGTCGCGATTAGGCATGAACGGTTCTAGCGATCGTTCCGGTGGGTTCCGAATCCATAAACAGGACGTCACAGTTCGTCTCTGACTTCGTGCCGGGGATCACTCACTGCCCGACTCCATCAAATTGCTCTTCGCCTCCGTCTCCTCAATATTCTCCGTATTTATAGTTATATGCATATATATATATATACGTGTACATATATATATATAGGTTTGTTGTTGTATTTTGTAGCTGAGCATACCTAACGTTCCTCGGGCGTTCTGACGTCACCGCATGCTTGCGGCGGCCCCAGAGTATCTCGGCTCATCATCATCATGTATTCGCTTAATCATCTTCAGATAGCGTCACCGGTCGCTTCAGAATCGAATCGGAATCGAGATTCTCGACCCGATCATCTTCTAAATCAATCGTACTCTCTCTCCTAAATCATCATGGTACTCTATCGCAGTAGCGGTAGCTTTGTTGTATTTTGTTGCCTCCGTTTCGCTAATTCAGGCTGTGGCTCGAATCGACCAACCCCTGGCTAGCTGACTGACAGGCTAATCAGTTAATCACACGATCGCTATTCCACGAAAACTAGCTTCAGAAGTGGGTTGCGGGATATTTTCTCTACATATCGATCTCTGTCTCTCTCTCTGTTTGTCTCTCTGTCCGTCTCCCAATATCTATCGTGGTTAATAGTAACACAAGTAATAATAACAGCTCTGATAACGCAGCTTACATATGACACATGATACTCTTTCCTGAACGAATCACGAAAAAACGAAGACAAGACGAAGCACACAGGCGTACTATGCACAGTTTTGCCGTTTTCCGCTCTCATTACTCTTCCCTCTTCAAAGACGAGTTCGCTATTGCTTCTAACACGACGCCAGTTCGCGAATTCAGCCGATTCCCTTTTTTCTATCCTCCCATTCTCCCTTCTGTTATGTCAGACCCGGTCCCGAGTTATCCGTTACGAGATCTGTAGCTTTTCTTCCCGTGCCTGCTCTACGTGTGTCTGATCTATCTGATCTTGTATAGGTGTGTCGGGGTTTTGTCGATTTGCTTGCTATTTGGACGTTCCGCCGGAGACTTCCTGAAGATTCTCGCGCGAGAGTGATCAACTTCTTGATCAATACGCAGTCTAATTCGGTTTTGTACCAAGCCTCGTCTCGGGGACCAAGGTAGCCGTCCAACACTCACGGAGGAATCCCTTCCGATAACCAAACACTGAGCCACATAAAGAGCTTGCTATTTTCTTTGCATATCGAGAATGGGCCATCTTGGGAAAACGATCCACCTCTTCAAAGTCTATCGAGAGAGCAAGTTTGGAAAGAGCATGAAGATAAATGCTCGGAACGAGCACTTGAGCCCTCTCTGAGGAGTGATATTGTCACGATCGAACGCCCCCTTAGCGTCGTCAGTATGATACGAACGATGTGAAGAAGTCTAGACCGCGCATCGATATCTCGAGTCCACCGCGAAGAGCAGACGGCAACACGCAAGACATTCGTCACGACGCCGACGCTGCTCTCGGTCTCGCCATCATTATCTCTCACCCCATGGAGTCTTCCACTCTGATCACGTGATAGGCATATGCATATAATTCTGTTTGCGTCAATGTTTAGGTGGGCGATGTTTTCAAAGCGTGGTATTGGTACTCGAAATTTGTTACCTGACAACGATTCGTGGCTGCTTCCCGGATGCCGCGGGGCGCTTTCAGTATCATTGATCATATCATCTCTCGCGAGAAAATCGTATTTAATATTTGTCGTCTGTCTGTCTGTCAGCGTGTCTGTCCGCTCGCGCTTTGACTGCACGGTATTCGAGGTACGCTCGAGCTCATGGCTCTCGTCCCTAGCTGCGACTGTCATCGGTTGCGTGTTGATGTAATTTTTTTTCGATTTCCGCGCACTCATTCCTTCGCAGGTTGAGGTTCTTGACTAGTTCTGCTGCGACATGTTCCGCTGTGCCGTTTTGCGTGCCTTTCTTCTTGTATAATCAAGTGTACAAGTATTCTTTGTCTCCAGTTTTCTTTTCGTCCGTGTGGTGAACTGTGAGTGCTTCACGAGAAAGAGAGTCTGATTCTGAGTGTTCACGGAGGTCGCACTCCTCCTCCACTTCTCTACGATCCACACGAGTCGGCTTGTTCGATGATAATAATGATATATTCATATTCTCGTAGGCTTATCGACATTTAGACAGAAATACACCGAATGCCAATACACAGAATGCATTCCCGCGGATAAGAAAATCGACGTTGGCGCTCGTCTCGACTGCGTGAGCTGAGTTGTCCCTCCAGAGCTCCGAGGAGAGCTCCGGGAATATCCTCACTCGTCACAAATAGCAGGAAGATTTGCGATTCAGCGGAGAAGGTTTTCGATTGTACACAAAGTTGAATCACTTTTGTTGCATAAAGGCTTAGGATCCCGCGTCGAGTTCGTGTCTCTCCGCCGGAAGATTTAATGGCCAGGAATAACTCTCGGTCCTGCTGTTTCCTCGTTCCGGCGACAGTCTTGGGAAGAGGTTTTGGTAGATTTGTCTCGTTTGGCCAAACATAGAGAGCAAACGGATTTCGCTGAAGGATTCCGCCACAGTAGCTGCGGCGAGACCACTTCAGGAGAGACACTTGTTATATACACCTGTTTACATGAGAAACAGCAGCGCACAGCGGCTGAATGAACTGGCACGCCAGGTTTGCAGAAGGTTTGGGATGGGGAGCTCTTTCCAGCGTCAGTTGATAGGAAGTAGCGCCGAGTTGCCTCATTTCATCCTCTTCTCCATGCAGCTGACCGGACAACAGCCCGACAATTTTGTCGAAATTTCCACTCGGTTCGACAGAGGAAACGACAAGCTCGTTTGCATCCGTTCATCGAGTTTGACGCTATCAGCGATGTGTGTTTGTTTGCGTTTGTGTGTATGAGTGTGTAAGTGTGTGTCCTTTCGCATGAGTCGTAAACTACCCATGGTGGAGTCCGCTCTGCGTCAATCGACCGTTCAATTGATCCATAATTCAGTTATTCAGTCAGTCATACTGTCCTTGCTTGGTTGCTTGCTTGCTCTGAGTTTGAAGAAAGCTAGAAGCTCCGTTCGGATTTCGAGAACCGTCCAATTGCACCTCGGTCAACTTTCCGTCACGATCTACGACGTGTATTTCCCTCCTACGTAGACCGTTCCGTCTTCTTACCTAACAGCAATAGCAGCAGAATATTCATGCGTCGATCCATTTTCTCCTCCCGGCCGACTTCGCACGCTTCCTCGCTAGCTTATTGGGCCGGTTGAGGTTGCTGAGGGTGGTGAGGATGCGGAGGAGAGCCCGCCTGGTTGCCGGATAGATACTTGTAGAGGTACTTCTCCAGCTTGGCGAGGGCGTGCTTTCCAGATGTTGACTTCTGCAGTTGTTCTTTGTTGAGAGCAATCTTCTGGACCAGAAGCTTCGAATAGTGTGCGTCGGCCACCTCGACCATGCGTTGGACCTGAGAACAGTCGAGGAATCGGGTCACTTTCGAAAGTCATCGCTAGGGCTCGGGGCGTCTCGAGAAACGGAATCTATCACCACGGCAAAAGATTGAACTCGGTCGGACTAGGATCTCTTCGCCTCGTCGAAAGTCAAGAATTCCTTTACGAGTGGGGTCGGGATACAAATCTGGACGCTACAGACTCCAATCGAGCCTGTAGAGTTGTGGAGCTACCGTGAGCGTCGTTGAGAACGACGCGTACGGTAGTTCCGCGCATCATCATGTCTCTGAGAGAAAGCTGCTCATCACCATACCACATAGTTCGCGAAGGGATCCTTCATCATTTTGAAGATGCCGTCTTTCGTGGCGCAGACTTCTTCCATCAAAACAGTCCTCTCAAGGGAAGATCCGTGGGTTACGCACTTTTCCATCACGTTCGAGGCATACTTGTGACATGACAGAGCGACCACATTGCCTGTAACCGGAGTATCCCGTGTCAATCAAGGTCGCGCATAGCTATCGTCAATTAAAAAAACCTCCAGCATGGCATCCAGTGCGAGGAGGCCTGTCACTAGCTACGGGTCGTCTCCCGGCGATGATCTACGATAGCTAGACGAGATACATAGGTGACAGAAAAAAGTACCGCGAATTGCCTGGATGATGGCCGACTTGTCCTTGGGCAGACCGTGCTGCAAGATGTACTGAATGACATAGTTGCCGTATTGGTCTTGAGCCAGCTCGAGCGTGTTCGCGTGAATTTCTTGAAGGATCGGAATCGACTGCTCGAATTTGCAGTACTCCAAAAGACGTTGGATCACGCGACAGGCGTAACTGTGCGAGCACAGCTGACGCACTTTGCCGATGCATTCGTCTACGATGAACTGTAGATATCTGAAACAAGCATCGGTATCGGGCTTTGAGTTGAATTCGGGATTCCCCGAGGATTGTCGGGGCATTTGTGCCGTCATATACGTCGTCGAGATCGGCATCGAGCATATTCAAAGGAGAGCAACTCACCCTGGCTCGATGGTCTCGAAACATTTCTGCATGACATGGTTGCCATTTTCGTCATTGGCGCATTGCACAACATGGTTGCGCAATTCGTCAATCAGCTTCTTGCGCACTTCTGTCGGGAGTGACACGAGGGCCTTCTGCATTACTCGGCAACCGTAGATATGCATGGTGAGGTTCACGATGTGTCCTGTCATTTTACCCGCGAGAGCCAACTTCTGCTCTTCCGAACCGAAGTCGAACAGCTTCTGCACGACATAGTTGCCGAATTCGTGTGTCATCAGTGAGTAGACCCACGTGAAGATTTCATTGAAGATCATCTGCTTCTCCGAAGGGGTAGCCGATTCAAGTTTGTGTTGAATGAAGCGAGATCCTGCCGAGAGATTCACATCAGCGTTAGCGCAGCCATCCTCCGTGAAGTTCCCCTGAGGCTCCAATAAAAAGTTTTCTTCGAGAGGAATTTTTTAAAGAGAGATCTCCACCTTGTTGATCTTGTGCGAATTCGATGACGTGTCCGCAAAGATCTCGGAGTTCGAGGTCAGGGTAGCGATTGCTTTTGAACTCTTTGATGAGTTTCGTTTCGTTTTTCTTCTTGGTCACGGAAACCTTCGGAGAAGTCATCCTTCCAGGAGAGGACCAACCGCCAACTCCGGCAGCCATACCGGGATTCATTCCAGCTCGGCCTCTGTGGTGTCGCATGAAAGAAAAGAAGGAACATCCACGTCACAAGGTATATCAAGAGCGGAATAATGAAAGTAGAAACGCCTCAAGGGGTACGCCGGCCTGTGCCGCTTATGATCTCCTAGGCGGTAATTTGGTGTCTCGAACTAGTTTAGTGATGTAGCCGACGAGTTGATTACCCTTCTTCAGCTATAAACGACTCGTAAAAACGATTCTCGATGTACGAATACGAAGGAAGTCTCGTCGCAATAGCTACAATCGGGCTCGCTTTCGTCAGCCACTTAGACAGATAACGTACTCCTCGCAGGTAGATTCTGAGCGAGGCTCTTTCGTGCTCTCAGTCATGTCCTGATGAATTATTGTCGGAGCCGATTTGCAGAGAGAGCGAGACTCGCCAATCGACATTCGTATATTTCCCCGAGCTTTCTTCTCGGGATTCTTCAGGAATACACAGACTCTCGTTCATGAATCCAAATCGATACGATCGATTTTGATCTTGGTATCGCTCGTAATCAGCGTCGATACGGAATTGACTCTGCTCCGCAATCGCCAGTCAGGCACCCCACCAAGTGAACCCCAGCGGAATGGCTTACAACCCACGGCTCAGGATTCAGGATACCTTGGTCCAGAGGCCACTAGAACCCAATGACGACACAAGACTGTGGATATCAAACTACCGGGTCGACGCTCCTAAACTGTACAAGCTATCCGTACGCCAATCTGTCGGAGCAAGTATGGTCCATGTATCGATCCGGACGTCGGCATGGAACCGCCCGTCGGGACCCATTCGAGGCTACAATATAACGATTAGAAAATAGAGCGACAAACTGACCTGATCTCATAGTAGTTATTCTGACCCATCGAGGGCGGGGCCGCTGCCCATCCGAATCGCATCGAATCGGGTGGCATATAATTGTGGGGAGGCGGGTACATATTGTACGGAGGTGTGTGCATACCTGAAAGCAATGAAGGCTTGAACCCAGGACGATTCTCGACTTGACTGCATGTGCGAGCAGACTTTCAAAATTTTTTTTTGGATTTATCGAGGTTATATTGCGCAATCTGACACCAAATTCTTAGATTTCTTTTTCCCGATCCTATAGGCAGGATAATTCATTCCTTTCTTCCCCTCTAAATTTCGGTTCTCCCATTCCGTCGCGTCATCGGAGAAGTCGGAACTTGCGTACGATTCGCCGTAGGGAGGAAGTGCGGCCTCGGAGCGAACAGCTATCCAGTCGGGCAGCTCTATCGACCGAGCCACCGTCAAATGAATCACTCAATTACAATAATAGACGTCTGCTTCCTTCCCTCGGATCTGATCAAACGATTCTCGACGTCAACGGCAGCAATAGTTGAAAAAACTCTTTAACGTAGAAACGATGTCACAATCAGTGCACGTCGAATCGAGCCGTACGCCCATTTTCGCTAATATCGGTATCCGGTCTGTAGTCTACAATCGCAACGGCGACGAATGGCAGCAGCATGAGCGCAGCTGACTACGGACTCGAGAATAGCGATTCGGAATCTCGGTAATTCTTCATTCCAAGGAGCTTCCGACTCGTCCGCCTTCGGTAGCATGCGATGTCATGACTGTCCTCAAAGTGTTTTGGAGTTTCCCACAAGCATCCGTGAGTCGGTGATCTGCGAGATTACGCGAGAGCGTCGATTGTCGCTCCGCGTCATTCCTAGAATCTATCACCATGGAAGAATAGTTCGTCGAGTACAAACTAATTCATTCACTCGCTCAGTCAGGCGCCCAACGCGCTATCTCCTCCGTCCTCCTGAAGCGTCCTCGGTCCAGCCTCCCGAGGTGGCTTTCGGCATTAGAGCGAAGCCCTCCGTTGTGAGCATCTGGTCTGAACTTTCAGGTCCTTGTCAGAGCGAGAAGCTTCAGGCGCGAATCGTCGTAGGTTGACGGCAACACACGACTGCGATGCGACTCCCGCACCTCAGAGTTCAAGGCCGGTTTCGAACACAAGATTTTCATGGGGGCACGCTGCGTCGTGTTTCCTCACTCGGTCATTTTATCCTGGCCTTATTTCTTTCCCCGTCCCGGAAACCAAAGCGCGTGGGGTTCTTCGGGAAATCTCCTCCCGCTCAGGCCGCCGCGCTGCTCATTTGGAGGCACCGGGCGTGTGAGAGAGCGTCGCGAAACATCTCTCAGTTGTTTGGAACGTGAGAGCAATGCCGAAACCTGAGTCGTTCCTCGATGATACTCCTCCGTGCCATATGAGGAATGGGGGGACGTTCGGTAGCAAGTTTGAAATGGGCATCCGGGATGCTTCCAATGGGAGAAACGCCGAGAGACGCGGCGACGGAATTCCATCTCCTCTCAGGCGACGGCCTCGAAGGATGGCCGTCCGAGAAATTCGGAGGTCATCATCATACAACATTGAGCGTATGCTGCCCGCGGCGACATTCGTGAGCTCGAGGGCCCACCCTTCGACCCGATCTGTATGCCGAGACACTACACGCGGAAGGATGCGTAGAATAGCCGCGACGCTCGCCAGCCAGCCGGCCCAGCATTCGAGAGACTCACTCAGATACCTTCCCGCATCGTCGGTCCGGAGCCGAGAAGCAAACAAGGGACCGGCTGGAACTCGGCACACGTTGAGATTCGAAGCGAACAAGACTTCGAAGTTTCGCGACACTTCCAGAGACCCTATGTGGAGTTCGACGGAATGAAATACGGAGGGGGGAAGCCCTCGACTCCGTGTGGAGGAGGGGGAAGCCCCCGACAAGAGGCGCCCAACAAAAAATCGCAATTACATGGAAACTCAAGCGGAGGTATCAGCTCTGATTGAAAACGAGTGACGAGGTCGGTAACTCCAACGAGAAACTCAATGACGGGGAAAAAACGTCGGATTACCGTTTGTATGGTGAGGGTGTCCATGAGGATTCGGCGGAGGCGTCATTGTGGTGAAGTAGTTGGTGAGGAAATTGGTCAGAATCGCGTTCTGCACATGACCGCCTTGCTGCTGTTGCTGTTGTTGTTGCTGCTGCTGTTGCTGTGCGCTCATGGCTCCGCCTGGAGTCGACGAATTTCGGTTCGACATGACGGCCTGCTCTCCAGCAACGTTCCCATACATGTAGTTCTGGGGTCCGTTGGCTGCGCAATTCGCCGCTTGTTGGAAAGCGGTCGCGATCGAGAATTCCGACCCGTCCAGATTCTCGCTGCTTCGAAGACTCAGAGGAGAGTCTTTAGGGGGTGTGCCTGTGAACAAGAAATTACATCAGATCGTAAAAATGGACTGAGATCCGGTCGAACTCGATGCGGATGAACATGACAGCAGACATGACGACGAAGGATGTGAAGATCTTCGGAAAATGGGAACGGGTAGGGTGGAGGCAATGCTCCAGAGCTGGTTCTATGCAATGAGGAAGGGCGAATCAGACTCGATCAGGGCTCGATTTCTTTCTCATATGGCGAGCCTCGAGGGCCTCGGATATGCTCAGGCAGATTTCTGGTCCGAATACTTCCAGGGGGGAGCAGACCGGCTCTTCGGATGGAGTGAGCGGACCGATCATCATCTCCATGGCTCGGAGCCCGCGGTACGCGCGACAAGGACGAGTCTTTTGAGAAAAAAAATGCGATCGACTACGCGAGGAACGAACGGAATCGCTCCGTATGCGCGGTGTCCATTCGATAGCTCGTAGACCCTCCGCATTCTCGTCCCCCTGTCGTCCGCCAGCCAATCAACACGTCAGCAGCGCGGTGGCAGCTCGCATCGTGCCGTAAGCCCTAGCCGAGTAATTGCGACAAAGAGTTACTTCATGTCTGATAATAATCGACGGTATCAGGACCAGAATAAAACAAGCGAGAATCGAAGCTACCGGACCACGCTTCGCAGCGATGTGACCCAGTTCGGAACGATTGTCATAAACACGATCGATGGAGGTAACGACGACTGGCGGCTCGGCCCCCGAAACTTCTCGAGGAAGAAGCATCGAAAACTTGGAACGGGACGACCTCAATGCTCATGCTCTAGTTCCTGTCCTCGCAGATGGTCAGAGACTATCAATTTCAGTCATGGGACGGGAATACTAGGAGACGGCTCTCTGCTCCAGAGGTTAACTCCAAAAGCTCTCGGCTCGCTTCAACTCCGGCTCGCGAGTAATCAACGCGTCCCGGGGATCATGGCATCTTTCTCACGAGAGGTGAGCAAGGCGTTTGCTGACGGGTGATCAGGGATTCGCCTTCCATCGGTCAAGCGCGCGACATCGGATGTCCTGAGGCTTGGAGATCATACGACCTGCGAGCCTTCCAGGAGGCCGATTTCTTGCAAGAGATCCGGATCGCTTCGGATCGGTAGGCGAGCGCGGTTTTGAGGGACTCCTCGAGAAAAAATCAATGATTCTCTTCAATGGACGGAGTTCCTTGAAAACCTCCCGATGCTAATCGTCGTCGCGAGACGATGCGAATGCTCTACCAGATCTGCGCAATCAAGTCGGGAATTCCGCAGTGTGGGCACCCGAGCTCCTAGCGCCTCGGAGGAGTCTTCCCGAGAACAAAAAACGTACCATGCGAAAGGCTCAAAGCGTACCGGTTAGAAATCAAATGCGTCACATGTTACGGAGGACTATCGGAGTTGTGCGCAGATCGCGGATCGCAGAAAAATAGCAATCGATATTTAAACGCGAAAACTCGCAGTGTCGAGGTATAGAGGGCAAAAGATGGAGGGCCGGAGATGAGGCCCTCGGACCCGCCGAGAGTAAGTTGGACCCGGTGTTTCCCGTTCGAAATCGATCCCGCATTCGCTAAGTCCTTCAACGGCGTCAATTGTCTGCTGCTGTTTTTCTCTCTTCTCTTTAGGTGGTTCTCTGTCGTCTAAGTATGTGTTTGATGCACTTACAGTATTCCTTATTTGGGCTGCTGATGCCGTTGTGTGTAGTGGAACCATTCGCGTGATTTGGGGCTAGGTGAGGATTGTGCGAGGAGTTCCACTCACCCAGGACGTATTCCGCCATCTTGACGCCCAATCCTGCATCGCCCAACGAGTCATGGTTGTTAGTGGCCGACACCACGGGAACTCCATGGGATGGTCCACTACCCAAGGGCGAGGTCCACGTTGATGAACTCAGCGAGAGATTCTCCAGTTGTTGTTCGAGTGTCACTCCAACCCCACCACCACCTGAGCTGCAGTCTCCGCGCCCGGACATGTCCTGAAAACGAAATGGAATCACTTAGTGGGAAACTCGTGCTCGAGGAGTTGTACTCCCGGCGACGACTTCACGAGGAAATAACTTCCTCAGACTTCCAGCTGATTTTGGACCTTTACCCCTTCTACCTATCCCAGTATCTATTCCACTCGTCTGCTCTTATCTCAAACATTCCGAATTTGGTTTCCAAGCGTAAAATTCCCTATATCGTGATATTTCTCGGGGCGTCGCGCATTCCGATGTTTTTCGGTACTTATTTATGAACCTCCTGCACCGAAACAGCTCCTGATCCCAGAATCCTTGAATACGAAGTCGCAGAGCTGATTATTTCCCCTATCTAATGCGGCCAATTATGAAATAAACAGAGTCAGTCGCTCGTTTTCGAGTGAGCACAATTCACACCCTCACGTCGGTCATCGATTCGCATATCCACTCAAGTCATCCAGTGAGCGTCCCAGGAAACCCTCCAGCAGCTTCCCTTAGCCCGTGTTTATCGCTCCGTATCATCCCTATCGTCGTTGCAGCTGTTACGATACGAGGAGCTGTCATACGTCGAAAAGCATTCGATCTATCAAGCCGCCGCCTCTGTCGTAAGCCAGAATTCTTCCCAGTGACGACTCGTGCCTTACAGTCCAGAAGCCGAAGGAGTCACCTTGTCTCAGTTCGCGGTGCTAATTACTTTCTGAGAACCCTCCGTGGGGATTCTGCGACCACTATCCGCTTTGCTCAACAATTTCCTTCCGCCAGCGCTCACGACGACGCTTTAATCCGCTGGTTGACCTCATGAGGTGATATGTGTTCTATTTATGCAATATGCGGCATTCAGCGCATCTTATCTCATCTACTCCGGACCGTATTTAGGTGCGAGCTTTGGCGATGACCTAACGGTGAAGTCGCGTGAGTCCCCCATCACTCTCATGCATACACGATGCATGTTCGCCCCGAAAGACAAGGCCCGAAGTCGTATCGAACATGTCGCGAAACGAGATGAATGATGTAAACACCGTGGATGATTCTTATAATCTGCTTTCGTCAGATCGCGAGCACGACACGTTGTCATGCGACAAGGGCGCCCGACAACGTAAACCAACGCTTTGTTCGAGCGGGCAAACGACAGACCAAGAGTCGTCCAATCTGTTCTTCATACCATAGTCTATGCAGGATACTTCATCATCAGCGTTTAGTCTGATCAACATTCGGTGACGATCGGGGTAGCGAGGGGCTCCTTCGAACGCTTCGGTCGCCTCGACGACGACGACGCCGATGATAATCGGGACTACCACGAGGCGTCAGCGTCGTTGGCCTCAGACGAAGCATGCCAAGTACGGCTTGCCATTGACAAAAGGACGTAGATCTCACTTTCAGCTTTCTTCTGTGTAGAACGGATACGAATGTATTTGCTGAACGCCCTGTCTTCAGTATCTGTTCGGCAGTGTTTTTGACGTCGGTAAGGTCAAACCGCGGCCGAAACACGACGATGCTATCCGCAGCCATCGTCGTCGTCAGTGGCCACAGCATCTGACTTGTGACTGTGGACAGAACACAACAGGCGGCAGAAGAAGAAAAATGTCAGCCGTTCCTATGGCGGAAATCCCACCTGTCTCATAATAAGCCGCGGAAAATACTAAATCCAATGGGACTCGCATATTTTTGCATCCAGTCCGCACACTAGTCGCTCTGTCTCCCTTGACAATCCCGATACCTCGAGGAAATGAAAAAAAAAGCTGTCGACTCAGGGACTCCCTCCCAGTTTTTGTCCTCTTTAGTCACTGGTGGGACGTCGACACATTCTCGCCACCGGCTCCGCTCGGAACCGTGAAGTTATATTACCATCACGCTGCCCCGCAGATACCCGCGAACTGTGAGATTCGATTCTCGAACGATATTCGCGGATCATCGCGATTCCTTGTATCGTTATCACGGGGGAGGGGGAGCAGAACAGGATCGATGAGGAAGATCATCCGACGGAATCAGTAGCGGAATATTCTACCTGGCACAGTTGCCGTAGTCGACGGTGGAAACTCCTACCGTTGTCGACTCGGCTGATTACCACAACGGCTTGGAGAGACCCTCGATCACAACACGATAGACCGAACATTTCAAGTCCTGTTCCGTGAGTTTTTCTCTCCTCCAGAAAAAGAGCCGGCACCAAGGCGTATGTTCCGCTGCTCACGGACATCACCGCACTTCGTATCCGAAGTGGTCGTGATTCCAGTCGAGGAGTTCCTGAACTAGCTCATTATTGCTCAACCTTGAATTTGATGAGCAGGGAAAATCTCTCCACTAAATTCGACTTTTACTTCAATTCTCAGGCGAGCCGCATTCGGTCAGGCGTATGACGTCATATGGGATGATGCCACACGTTGTTTTCGAAGGCTCGCCGCAGCTCGTCGTCCATATCGAAACCGCATTGCTTGACCACTCGGTCGGATTGCTACGAGCGCCATACGCGGAGCGAAGTCCGTATACAAAGTCACCTCCCATCGGAACGCAATTATTTCGAGACTACATGTCGATCGTCGTCGCAGCTCCTACCGAGGATCGGCAGGCAAGGGAAAAACAAGAACCTGTCCGAGCCGAAATAAGCGAAACATGTCTTCCCACGTGGCACGAACACCACGTTGCCGCTCCGAAAGCGGAACGCTGGTAGCGTTCGGACCAACTCGGGTCGGAGTCGACCCCGGTACAAACTCCAGCGTTTTCTCGCCAACACTTCGCCAGAAATGGCAGACGAGCTGACCGTCTGCGTTTCTGTCTGCGCGATCGCTCGGACGGACGCTCGCTCGCTCGGTCGTTGGGTCGGTCGCTGGTCGCTCCGCCGACTGACGTTGGGTTCAGTGCGCTAGAGTAACTCGGTTTCCCGTTTTTTCGTCCGACGACGTCTTGCGTCTGACGACTTCACCTCGTTGCGCCGCCCCAGGCCTTTGATTATTACTACGATTATCACCAGAAATAAATCAGACCAGCTCCGATAGCCGTGGTCGTCATAGCGCAGTCCTTAGGACGACGCTCGAGCAACATCGTCCAAAGACAACTTCGGAAAGAAGATGGACAACTCTTCAAGTGATACTTCGACGAGATCGAGCAGTTTCCCTGACCAGGTTCATATAATTCCATCTGTTTGTCTGAGATAAGTGACTCGCCGAATGCCTCGACGGGGAGCTCACCTTCGATCGCGACTCTCTCAAAGCGGTATCGACCGTCGAATCCTCGTCCATTTCGGCGTAGGTTAGTTATTCCCTCACCGATTATTTTTGAGAATCGAGAATACGGAGACCCACAGGGCTCAGGTCAGACAAAGTCCGAATGAGACCTCTCGCACCCGAACACACGATAACACGTAGGCGAGAACATGAGACGCGTGAGTCGAAGTATTCTATGCGGCGGCGAGCCGATGGAGGGACTTTTTCCAGAGAAACACAGAAGCATGGGTAGTAACCTCACCCGAACGAAGCACAAGAAAATCGTTCGGAGGATCCAGCTACCGATTCGCCGGCGTCCATTCGGGCGAACGAACCACGGCTCGCGTGGCAGCTCATCATTAATTTGCCCCATGGCTCCTCGGCCTTTCATCAGGATCAATGCCCCTGGCTTAGAGACAGTCTCCGGCTACAGATTGACTCTGTCTTCTCGCCTGCCCAAATAACAGCTACGGGCGTATAGTTCGAAAGAGAAACAGGTACAGCGGGGCCCCGAGAACCGCGGTCAGCTCGACTGGACTAATATTGAGACGACCTCAGAGACCGGCACTCGAAGAGAACATGTGTGGTACATATATCTACGAGTCCCGGGAAGCGTTGCTTGCTTAAATAGATCTACACGACAGCATTGTTGCTCGGGAATGGCGAACCCTCGAGAGCTGAGAATCGTTTCGAATGAAATCACCTTCCGCCCCGAATTGTCCCACATCGAGCTATATTTCAACTCGAATGGGGATCTCACGGTGGAATTTACGCACGTGACAGAATTCGAGTAGATTGAATTCCGGAGCAGCACGCCTGGAAGAACTTCTAGACAAATTCGGAGGGCCTAGTCCCAGCTCATCATCGAATGGAGTAGAATGCCCCGCTCGGCTAAGGATGAATGACTGATGTCAATTCTCGCCGAATCTGAGAATTGCTCACGGAGCTCGACGATCATTGGGGAGACTCGAGCTCGGAAAGGGTAGGATTCCGGAGTCCGTTCACTCGGCACGAAAGCTCGCGAGCTAATGTGGAATCCTACGGAGCTAAATCCTGTGAGCCAACAGACCGACTCACAGAGAATTTACTTCGTCGAAGCCGATGATCGCTCCAACAACCACAGCGGGTCTAAGACGTTACATGACCACTGACTTCTAATCGAATACAGCGACGACGCGACGGTGAACGCCGTCCGGAGCCGAGATTACCGGAGCCCACGTTTTATATTGGGAACCGGGGATACATTCTGCTCCGCGTGAACGGCGAAAGGACTACAGCGGCACGCCAACGATCTTTGGAGGATCGGTAGTTCTCTCGTTGAAGAAGATCATCCTCCATGCAGACCCGTATCCCAGAGCGCATGACGCGAATCTCTAGAAATGGTGAGGAAGCCCATCGCGAATCATTCGGGAGCGCTCGAGCGTTCCTACCAGAAAACACCCTCAAGTTTTAGTTCCTATTTCCCACTATGGAATTCTTCTGAAGCATCCGATGGATGTCGCGATTTTCTACTTGGATAGTTAGCGTCGTTTATTGTGAGTATTCTGCTCTTTTGTTTGTTGAACGGTTTGTTTGATGCTGCAAAACGTTGCCTAGTGTCCGCACGAGCACTGGTCAGTTTCCGTTCGTTCGGGCGATCGGTACAGCCAAGGTCACTGGAACTGGCTCGTTCTGTCAATGGAACGGAGTAAACGTTTCCTTATGTAGGTGCACACAGATAAAAGCCTCGGTCACAGTCGCCGAGACTTGTACGCTCCTCTGGACATTCTTTTCTCGACGCGACGAAGACGCCGGCTCTCTACCAACAATGTTTGCGAGCGGACGACGACCGATCGCCTGTCCGCACGCGCAGCTACGTGGATCACGAGTTTCAGCTATTCGAGCCCGTCCGACACTAATACTGACAGACCGACCGACCGTCAGCGAAATCGTTTTCTCGCTCATTCGGACGTCAAGATGTAGGTCGCAGACTAGAACTGAACCCATCTGAGATCCCGGAGCCGGAACCAGCTTTCGTGCTTTGGTTCGCTTCCTCATCCCGAGAAATCTTCTCCGATCCAGGGGTCGATACTCGCAGCTGCAACGTCGTGATCGGAGTCTGAGCGGCGCTTCCCGAAATTTCACGTGTCAAAGCGTCATGCACTCCCCGGAGATGTCCCCAGGGCTGAGCCGATTCTTCTTCGGAGGCGACCCTTTTCGAGGAGACTGTTCGACTCCTCGACCCCTGTTCCTTGAATTTCCCTCGGATCCCTGGATCCCTCGGTCGCTCAATTTTCCCCCATCCTGGAACTCATCAGGACTACATTGAGTTCCGGTCGTTCCCAATGACGCAATTATCCGCTGATGATGCAACGGATGAAGGAGAATCGCTCCAGGAGCAAGCCGGAGCATGAAATGTGCAATTATTCCTTCCTGGGTGTAAACTCCTCTGCGAAGCGGATATTGAGGAGACACCTATTCGGCAGAGGCTATCGGCGGCATCATCAGATACCATGGATGGACGGGCTGCTGCTGCTGCAGCAGCATCAGCAGCCCAACCCGGCCCTCGGGGACCTCTGGGAGAGTTTTTAAAAAAGGAAACCCCGGTCGAGAGATTCGTCGTCGTCGTCGCGGCCGCTGCCGTCGATTTGAATGGCTCGACCACTGAGTGAGCGAGTTAGCCACCGAGCGAGCGAACCCATAGGCGCCAGCAGAGGACAACTTGTTTACTAAAAATACCTTCCCCATATGCCGCAACAGCCATTCCTTGCTAGGTTAACAACAAAGAGAAGAGCGTCGCGGCAGCAGCCGCGGTGGCGTCTTCCTTTTACCGAGCTGAGAGCGGTAGATGTCGGTTGAGTCACAGCTACTTCCGCCTGGAAACAAACCTCGTGCCTTTCGAGAACCCACCAAGTGTCCACCGACTATCGCGGAACTCATCGCCTCCTCCGACCGTCTCGTCTGAAGTCTCCTTGCGACAAGTCCGGCCGACCGACCGACCGACCCAGGAGATGCGGAGGATGAAATAATTTCACGAATAAAGTTCCTATTCGATGCCACATCGAGGGGAGCTGAAAATGACTACTCAAAGCAAGGCCTGCGAAGTTTCCACGTGGTCTCGCACGGTGAACCGTCTAGCTGCTGTAGATCTACAGCCGTGCGCAGACTATACGAGAATATTGCGTAGGCAGCTGCCAAGCGCATGACCAATCGTTGTGGACGCAATGTGTCGTTCCACATAATGTCGTTCAGTATCTATCTCCCTTCCGGTCAACGAGCAGGACAACAACGATGGCGGCGGCGGTGTTCGCGACGGCTAAGACTGGTTAATGATCCAGTTATGCTGCCTTGGCCCAGTGCGAACCCCTGTGCGCGGAACCCCTCTCCCGAAACCTATCGCGACGAAATTAGCTGCGAACGGGGCAAGTTTCGCATGTACTTCGAAATTCCCACAGAAAACGCCTGGGGCTTGTGAATTAATTCTTTCTACAAGCCTGCTCGATTTTTCTTTCCGCATGTTCCGACAAGTGGCTTGAAATACCACATGCGACGTCAGACGTTTCTCATAGGGGATTCGCTGGCGAGGTCTCACAGCCCTTTGTCGATGAGCGATTCCGATAACAATTGAGGCTATGCATAGGCTGAACTCTGCTCGATGACAGAGAATTCCTCCGTATAAAGAGGAGGTGATCACAGCTAGATATATCCATGCGATCCATTTATGGGACCGCGTGTTTTCGAGGTGGTTTCCTTTAGGTCGACGAGAGCCGCGATCATCACAACGGCATGGTGACAAGCGCTTCATGCGGTTTCTCCACGAGGGGACCGCCCGGGTCATCGGATCTCGACTCGGTTTGGATCAGGACTCGCCCTCTCCGTCATCGGGCGTTTTATACCACTCGTGGCAGGCGACAGATGCTCAAATATAGTCCGGTAAACACGTAGACTACGCCGCCGCCGTGGCGACGACGAGCCTGGCATGCAACCTGGAGCAAATCACATGCTGCCGCAAAAAACTATGTCAAGCTCTCCGTGAAACTCGTCAAACAGTTCGTTGTAAGGTCACTCACTCCTGCGCTTCGTTCCCGCAGTCAGTCAGCTGATCGGATCAATGTTTCGATCCGCATCATCGTCGCAGCGACCAATACCATGGGCTGAGAGACAATTATACTTGAGCTATCGTCCTGGCGAAGCTCCGAGCTGAGCTCGAGGAGCCCATCGAGATAATGCCGGTTAGAGAAATCTCTATCCGCAGCACTCGTTCCGCTGTTGGCAGAAAAAAAAGAAGATGATCCCTCGCACAATGGCTCACAATGGCACCAATGCAGCTAGCGGCTTCAGGAAATCCTCCCGGTAAAAGAGGAACAAGTCAGTCACTTGAGCGAGAAGCGTGTGCGCGCGCACAGAAGGTCACTCTTATGACTTAGCACATCAGAAAAAAAACAAAGTTGAGCGATTCGATCCGGCACAGCAGAAAATCCAGGCAGCCGCAGCCGCGCAATCAGGAAGCAGCGAAACGAAAGTGGCCCAGAAGAACGACACTGGCTCATGCAGCTAGCCAGCCGGCCGGCCACACTGGATTAAAAGCTTTGCTAGTCCCCCTTGACTGTCCGTTCGCATGTCCCGGCAGTGTCCAAGTCGCCTGCCGATTCCGATGTCGTTTTCCAGTCCGTCCCGAAAGCGCAGAAACAATTAAAGCAATGGGGGCAATTATCATTCCAGGGCACTTCTGCGATTTCGTCCAGTATGTACCGGCGAGAGCATTTGAGAAGAATGGGACGACTTTCCAGCTTCGAATACATGACATCGAGAGAAAAATAGATTACCGGCGTCATTGTCAGCGGGAATTTCCATCAGCAGACACAATCAGCATTTTCAAAAGCGGCTGCCGCTTTCGCGATGAAATCAGATCAAAGTCGCTGTGCTATCGGATTCGAATTTCCCTCGAATCTGGAGATTCTTCCGATTCGCTGGAACACGCTCGGTACGCCCACGAGTCTGCGACACGTGGATTTGCAATGTAACGACGAGCTGAGACATTTGAGAGATGTCGCTCGGAAATATTCAATTGGCCTCGTGGGGAATAGGGGTGGTGACCGGGGCAGTCGACTTTGCTGCGACGTGAAGGTCTTGCTCTTCACTCCACGATCGGTCTGCATGGCTCGTTTCGGAGACTGGCGGTTCCCGAGACTGACTGATCCACCAGGTGGATCGATGAGCGGACCGACGGATGAACGCACGGACCGACCGACCGAACGAAGGGAACGATCGACCGATGGATTGATCCCAGAGTCACAAAACAACATGAGCACATAATCTCCCACCGCCGATGGTTTCATGATGAACTGAAAGCTGCTGTTGCCCCTCTGCCGCGATGCTCATGTGACGTCAAACTTCCCGTTGTCCAACTCTCTGTGGGTCACATGGCGACTGCTTTTGCTCACCGTTGCACTGCTAATATCATCAACGCCCGTTCGCCGACCGACCGACCGACCGACCGACCGACCAGCGAAACAAGCAGCGAGTCATTCGGTGGATCGCTCAATCTATTCTCACTCGTTAATCATGTTTCCCTACGGAGACACAAAGAAGAGGAAATATGGAACGATAAATCCAATCCGAAATCCTTGAGTTTTTTTCTCGCATCTGCTTTCACCCGAACATCCAACGTTTCGGACGCTCGTCACCCACCGATGTCGGGTGATGGCGGCCGCGTGAGGTGACCGTGCTCGAGTTGTCGTTTTCTATTTTTTCTTTTTCTCCACGCGTTGAACGTCGAAAGCAAACGTTCGACGGATCGACTCCGATTAGATATTGCTTCGACTGATAACGACTCTAATGCGGCATGCAAATCGTCGAAGAGCTTTGTAACGAGGCATTCGGTGACTCAGATAATTGCGTCAATGAGAATGAAGATACGAGATCGGCCGTCCGTCGCATCAGCGGATTTTGGGGGGGCAATCAGCGAATTTTGAAACGGGGATATCACCGAAGGGCTGCTTCGCCGATTGTTCGATGAGACACATCAGTAACTCAGTGGGGTAGGCCGTGAACTATGAATGGATAGTGAATTGAGAAAATCCCTTCATCGCGCTTCTGGCGCAGTCAGAAGCGGCAAGCCAATCTGTGCGAAGTGCGAAACTCCGACTGTCGTAAAATAAACAGATCCGACCAGCCCGCTCCCCAAATCAGACCGTCAATGATCCGTGAGATACACCTGAAAACCTCAAGAGCAACGATAATCCAGAGATCTTTCTGGAATTTCCAGCGTCATCAGCACGGCACTGACACGTGAGTGTCGATGCGGAAACGCTGCTCAGGAGACGCATAGACGAAGCGTCCACTATCGGGGAGGAACGATAGGGAAATGAGATATCAGAGCGATCAGATATTATTCGGCAAACTCAATCATCTTTGGCTTCCTCAGTTCCTGGATGGGGATTACTATCGAGCAGGTCTTCCACGAAAGACTGGCGGAATTCCCGAAATCATCCACGGACAATCGAATCGGCATAAGGTCCGGTATGTGACCGAGCGAGTCTCGACGACGAATCTCGAGACCGCCTCACGAGGCAGGATACTGACCGAATTCTAGACTAAATAAATGCTGACGGGAGAGGGCGATTCGGATCACGCTCTGGACTAACAGAGGAAGTTCTCTAATCGCCAGCAAGATAGAAATCGACAGTTAATCGGAGAGATCAACGCTTGCATGCACGTAAGCATGCGGGCTCGGCTGGGAGAGTCGACCCAATGCCGCATCCGCGAAAAATCGCTTCCAATATCTTCCTTCGTCAATGCACTCTCTCTTAGAACACGTACCGGGTTTGCCGTGGAAGCGTCTGCTAAATTCGTAGGGTGGATTTTCGGATCGGTAATCTCCGCCGGAAGTCCCGCGACTTGTGTGGAATTCATCCCATGAACCCAAGAATGAACACGATTGATTCCTAATTTCCTCCCGAATAGCTGATTATATAGTCAAGTAGACACTGAATCTTAAACTACATATGTATAATTATTGGGACCGGTAAACGTCAAGCTCGACAGATACCTCTCTCGGAACCCGGTCCGAAACAGGTAGCAAAGTTCTGCAGATTCCGCACTTGAACACGCGATCAAAGAAAAAAAGCAGATACTAACTCTGAGCCAGGGCTGCATGAGATCGAGTCTTCCAAGGAGATCAGTTGTCATGTCAGCAGTACCTCCGCCGCACGCGTGGTGATTCCCTGAACCAGGAGGAGCGTTTCCACAAGAGGGACGTCGACAACAGCAGAGCGACAGAAAAATCTTGTCGCAGAAATCACGTGTTGAACAAGAAATCGGGAGCTTGAGGCAACGACGCCCGAGGAACTTGACCGCAGCCAATTACGCTTCCCACGTTGGCAGCACTACACCTTTTCTACGGTTCCAGAACCACCGCTCACGTATACGAATGCATCCGTAAATACGCGTGCATACACTATTACACACACTGCTAACAAGCAAACGGACAAACACTCGAAAGAACAGCAGTGACCGTGTCAGCTCAGTGAATTCTAGATGCGAGAACAACAACAAGATCAACTGGTAAAAACAGTCATCACAAGATTCCGATCGTTGTTTCTCGAAATCGAGCCTCCGTTCGGTCACCGAATGTCCGTACGTTCGCTTGAGCGTTTGCTCGTCACACTGACATTCGGGTCGGCAGTGAACATTAGGAACTGAATTTTCGGAGATGTTGCCCGGTGGAAAGCCACCCTGCCACTGTCTAACTCTTAGTGGTTCTTGTTCGTTGCTTGGTCGCTTACCATCGGCTGCTGGAGGCCGCTCGAGCTGCTCAGTACGGAGAGCATACTCTCTCTCTCTGCGAATGTCCTCACCCGCCCGTCGTTGTCGACAAAGTTGTTGTCGTCGTCGCGGTGCTTGTGTCCAGCTGAACCTCCTCTGATGCACTCGACGCTTTCACGACAGAAATACGTCGGATCCCCACACGTCTCGTCACTCCTGTCGGAGACCGAGAAACTTTCGAAGGGATCGCCAGGAGAGAACAACGATCAAGAGTTTTCTCTTCTCCGAGAATGCGAGGCAAATAAAACTTTATCACAACAACCACTGAGTTCGGAACACGGGATTACAATCACGTGTTCCTCCAGCGTCAGAGCTGCCAGAAATTCGCACTCCAAACCCGGGCTCAATAGGATCCTCTCCGCCTTCCGGGATTCGCGTATCCTGATATTCCTGAGGTTTCCAGCACAACCCAGTTCGAGGAAGAGGTGTTCGAAGCGTGTACACGTCAGACACGATGCCGACCTCCACTGAGAATTTCTTTCCAGTCCTGTACTGAGGTTAGGACTGCAGGAACGTCAAACGTCTCAGGATCACCCGACTTGGCTGAGGAGTCGGCTTCTGTCGCAACTTCGCTAGGAGCAACTTCGAACGTCGCTCTCCAGCCCTGAGGGAGTCGGTCGAGAGCTGTCAAAATACGGTAGACTCGTCACTTGCACTTTGATCCTTCAACGAATTCACAAGACGCGTTACCTCGACTGATCGGCTGAACGATAATCCGACCGAGTTCGCAGGTAATAAGTAATACTGTTTGTTCCAAGGCACGTTGTTTTGCCACGAATCACAGCTTGCGGTGTAAGTTTGTCGATCGCGGCCACCTCGTGGCGGAGCTCCTTCTGCTCCCCACACACACTCACTGTGACTGACTGACTGTCTGTCTGCCTGACGGTGGTGGTGTCCGCAGCAGCCGTGGTGGCAGCAGCAGCGAGCCGCTACGACCGAAGACGGCAGAAAGAAGTCTTCGACGTTTTCATGCGAGCCTTTCTATCCGTGGGTCCGAGTTCTCGATGCGACTCGTTCACACTCGCTATATCAGGAGCAGCTGACGGTGATTCGGAGTTTCTGATCTCGAGGGATACTCTCCGAATACCTCGAAGAATCTGTCCACCAGAACTGAATAGATCGCTACGGCGACCGCATTGGAGACAGTAGCATAAGTTTATTAAACAGAAATGCACAGTAGGCTTGCCTAAGCACACGTTCCATTCGAGCCTTCATCTATCCACTAGCGTTGACTGCGGCTTACCGCCCGGTAACGCTTTCCACTGCCGCTGCCAGTGCTACAGCAGCATACTGACCCTGACGACAACGAGGTTGTTTTCTAGTTGAAGTATAAAGAATGATCTCTTCCGTAGCACCCACGATACGTAACGTGGGGCACGACTCGCATGCCTGCCACTACCGTCCACGACGAGCCCGGTTCGCGCCCCTCGCATCACCATCCCGACCCGGAAAACGATGTTTCTATGCCCCTAATTGGCGAATTTTAAGCACGAAAACACTCCGGACAACTTTCTGGAGATTTCTGGGGGTCTCTGCAGCCGAACCTTCCCTTGCGGTGAACTGAACCGATAGCACGTGAGAGGTTAGGCCTCACCCCCCACTCGTAGTCTGGTCGTCGAACAACTCACCGTGCAAGGATCCCAATGCCTTAACTAGAGGCTTTCACGCTTCGGTCAGGCGCCCGGAACGAACAGTGGTCTTGCCCGTCGGGATAGACCGGCATTCGAGAGAAGCTAGGCTTCTTCCAGAAGACCTCGCTTGATTTTGCACCTCTCAAACCGAGTCGAACGATTCGAGCACGTCGCCTGCTCTATCTCACACACCGCACCGCTGGCTGGATGGCTGGCTGGCTCGCTCACTCGCTGCTGGATGGATGGCAGGCTGGCAGGCTGGCAGACAGGCAGGCAGCCGTAGTAGTGGCAGCAGCAGCAGGCACCACACACATCCACCACACATCCAAACACACACACAGGCGGGCCAGCTAAGGAGCTGCTGGTTCCACTATGGGCAGCGGCAGCAGAGTGCAGCAGCGACGACGACACGACAGTCGAGACACACGATGGTTGTTAGCAGACGCTCCCGGGGTGTGTCGTCTGCTAAACAGAACCATCCGATCAGCCGCGCTCACCGCCGTGCGCGTGGAAAGCGTTTTCCAGGGGAATTCGCGACATTCAAAGCTCGGTTTTCAACCACGAGGGGCTCGAATACTCCCAAAGCATTCCCACATAAGTCCATCCATCATTGAATCGGAATGTTCGGATTTATCATGGCGAAAATACACGTCGGTGCTCCAAGATCATCGCAGGCATGGTCTGGCGAGGGTGACGGGCGTGATGATGACGACGGCGGACGGCGCTCCGTTTAAATCGCCAGCAGCACCGCCACCACCCTACACACGTCAAAATCAGCTGTTGGCTATGAGAATCGAACTTTCCATGACACGACTGTCATACTGATCCTAAAGATCACGTAGATGTAAATGAAAGCCTCGTAGCCGAGCGCGCTACGCTGGGTCTCCCAGCGACGAGCCCAGATTATTATGTGCTTTAGACGGCAATAAAGAAAGCGATAGGTCACAGGGCCGGATCTACTCCCTCGATCCACAGAGCACGATGAAGACTTTGCGGTTTGGCGGTATAGAATCCCGCCCGTATATATCTGGATCGGACTCATTTCGTTCCCCGAGACGTGGTCCGATTATTCGAGGCTTCCGAATCCGTGGAAAAACACTCCTCTCACGGAATGCTTCTAGAATTCACCATCTCGAGCGATCTCTGAATCGATAAAGTGATTGCACGCATTCGATCCATCTTGTTGCTTGGTTCAGTGAGCCTCGGGCAGTCTCCCGCAGTAGACGGCGCCGATGGGTGAGACTCTGGAAATTCCCTCACGGCCACAAGTCTCGAGTCTGAACTTCTCAGACACACCTGTCGCACATCCGCTAAAGGGAAGGAACGACCGGCAATACTTTCAGTAAACTGAAGCATGCATCATATGAACTTTTCCTGATTCCCCTCTTCAATCGAATGTCTCGACTGATGACCATCAGGGTGTTCTCTCCGGAGAGTCCTACATGGATGTTTGTCCGGTGATCATCGAATCTTGGAGAAACGAGCGATCGGCGATTGTAGACCGGAACGCAACATATCTACAAATTCGCGATGATTTCGATGACAAGTGCCTGACAAGACGACTCCCGTGAATTCCAAGAGACGATTGATCGTATTCGTGACCAACCGTCTCCGATTTTTCAATAAGTATGCGTCAGCTATCTTATCCAATCTTCCGGAGCCTCGCAACATGAGAGAATCGACAGTGACCTCAAGGAATAAAGGCAGGGGCTAACTGATGTTGATCTCACTGACGGTCTCGACTCGCGTCTTACGACTGGACAAGATATTTGCAAGAAGCCCATTCGCTCTTGGACAGCGCCGCAAGCGACTCGGAATCAGGTTCCAGAACCTGCACGTAGGATGGAGACGTGTTGTTGGAAACGGAGTTCGGGATCGAGATGCATCGGGGGAGAATCCCAAGTCCTTCCGCGGTTCCATTTCGGAGGAAGTCGCTAAGAACTCCGACCGAAGCGATTGAAGCTCCGAGAAATCGCCGGAGAGAAACGTCCAGAATATCTCCGCATCCGACGCTATATCGCGGTCGCGGCGCAAGGGAAATGTTATGGTTATCCCACGAAAGCAGATCATTGTTTCGGGAGCTGTGACGAGGAGAAAAGGTTTCGAAGTTCTCTTCGGAGGAGAGCCCGGACCGCTCTGACAACCCTTCGGATAGTGATCCTCTCCAAATTACGTCAACAGAGGTGCCATCGCCTGTGCCAACTCTCCCGGCGCTGGGAATGCCGTGCGTAGCCCCTCGGTATACCTCTGCTTCGTCATTGAATGAAACGGAGCGAGGTCATCGTTGGAGGCGATGGAGCAAATTATCAAGCACGATCAATTCCCTCTGAAGTTGGTCCGCCAACATTTTCGAGCGGAATCTGCCAGATGAGTAGCGAAATTATACGACTGACTCCCTCGGCTCCACCGTGGAACCTTCGGGGCCATGTTGTCTACCAAATACGAGTCCGCGTTAGGCGAATCCCAACCTAGAACGTCATACTGAAAACGCGGTTCCGGTCGGGCATGAGGCACTCGATGTTCCACGGGAGTTCGCTGGATCTCGGAAAAGCTGACTGGGCGTCCCTTATTAAGATCGATGCGGCTTCAGAGAGCCGAAGTGACCCGAAAGGCTCCGTGACCACACATAAAATTCGATGCATACCAGTCGAGTCGATGATCGACTGATCAAACTATGATACAGATTTCCATCACGTGGATGTAGATCCTCGAATCGGGCAGAGGAGGATATTATCTTGACAACGCTTGAATGTTCGGATGCAATGCTCATGATCAAGAGCTCGTCTGACATGATAGCCCGAGCGGAAGCAACGAAACGAGGAAAATCTCATTCGCACATCTTCCGATAAATTTCTCAAAACTGGAGGAAACTTCCGACGGGTGTTATTCAGCCTCCACGGGGACGGCTCGGTTCCTTCGAATTGGAGACCAGAAATCTCGATGAAACGAATGGAATTCGATCTTATAAGACGTCTCATGATCACGAAGCGAAATTCGAGCAGCGCCCCTATCTGATAATCGGAGCTCGGATCGAGCTCAAATCTAGCGGGATCGCTCCGATTATATTATGAGCGATGGAGATAGAAGGGGTAAGCTCGTTCTCGTGAGATGCACGGAGAAACCTCTGAATCAAGGAGTCTGGAGCGTTTCCAGCCGACAGCCCTGGAACGGAAAGTCGCCGTCGAGTCCTAATGAACCTAAACTCATATCAGATAATTGCCCTAGAGCACGAATCGAACTCTGCGGAGAAAAGTTCGAGGCGGCTTCCCATGACAACCGTCGATACTGTCGTCATCGACATTCGGTTATCGAGCTCAGTTGCCGTTCGCAAGCGAGTTCCGTCGTCCGACTCACGCTTTTTCCAAACCTTTACTGTTCGGCTGAGAGTTAATGGAGCTCGGCACAAAGTGAGCTGCATAAATGTTTTTCGTGGAGGATCAGCCAGCTCTCGTCGGTCGACTTCCTAGCTGGGCTGCCGTCTGTCTGTTTGCCTACCTACCCAACTGAGTGGCTGGCAGACTGACTGACTGACTGACTGAATGAATGACTGGCTGGCTACCTGTCTTTTCCCCAACTGCTTGCTCTCGCTCCGAGATAAACGGCTATGAGGACATGAATTCACTCAGACTGAGTTCGCCACCCTACCGGGGCTCCAGACCAGAATAAGGCCGTCAGTCAGAGTTCACCATACAAGCCGCTCCGTCGAACGGCCCACAGAAATCGTAGTCGTAATGGACCAGGTGAAGAGAGCCAGAGACGGATGAGTCGCATTACGTCAACACGCCTGCACCGGACCGTCGAGCATGCCAGAAGTTCGACCGACAGAACTTAGCGGTCGAGACGAGATTCGCTTGATTTCTCTAGCTTTCTGATATAATGAAATATACATGCATGAGTCTGAACTTCCATCGGGAGCTAGCTTTACACAGCACACCTTCGTCACGAGGTCGCGGCCATCGAGGGTGACATAAGGCCCTGGAGGAGCCACGCCGACTTACGCATAACACGTTCAAGAAGCTGCGCGATTCACGGTGATTGTATTCGTGAGCTCACAGGGTCTATACCTCGCGAAGAAACTCTCTGCTGGCTTTCAGATACAGAAAAACCGCAGAAGTCCACCCTAGTTGCGGACCACATGTCTACGGCATGTGAACGCCTTCGAGTGCGATCCCAGCACCGAGACCATCCAGAGATTTCTCGATCCTTGCTTGAACCACCCCCCGAGTAACCTATCATGGACCGTGCTCGTATTTATCGAGCATAAGAGGTTTAAAAGGAAAAACTGCGAAAGTACTCACTCTTTAGCAAACGTGTTTTCTTGGGCTCTGTGACCGCTCGGTTCCTCGCAGACGATTTTCCACTGGCAAGCGCCATCTGGAGACTGTGTGCGCAAACTATCGCGATTCTGAAACTCTACTTGCACAAATTTGAAAGCCGCCAAATTCGCTCGGAAGTCTCGGCCTGGGAGGTGGCTCAACTTTGCTTCGAGGAACTCACGAAGAATCGGCATTGTTTCTCGAGAATTTCTCGAAATCCCGATGACGTCAGATGTAAACACAGATCATCTGGTGATGGTGGGTCGCTTCGAAAAGATTTCTGTGTGTTAGCTTTCCGTGTTGGTCGCGGTCGTGTTTAAGGACCTGCGCTTGAGGGACGCTCGAGAAGTTCGCGTCATCTTCTGCTGGCTCGTCGATAGTCGGTAAGGTTGATCGCCTGTCACTTCCGAAATTCATTCTTCCGGATACAGTGGAAGTGAGACATCGCTGCTTTGAATATTTCTCTAAATAGCGACGGGTCACCCCGAATATGGTAGCGGTCGGTTCACGGCTGTATTTGCGTATATTTCCCCTCTATGAGAATCATGCGTCTGGAATTTCGTAGCCCTGTGCGTCAAATCCCGAGGGGACTGAAAGCTGACGTGCAATCCAGGTGGGCGGTTTATCACGTTTTGAGCCGGCCATAGATGCTGCGGTGGGTCGTCGCGTCGTCGTCTCGGGAGATTAGAAGATATCTCTATTCGCTTTCGGCTCGCTATAGTGTCGTTGTTGACGACATCGACGACGCTACCTCCATGACTAATTCCTGCTTCCTGGAATTTCCCGAAAAGTCAAGGGAACGATCCTTTTCGAATTCATCGGCCCGAGAGCTCTGAAGACCCAAGAGAGGAGAAGGCTTCTCCCCCCCCCCGAGTTCCAGATAATCGATCGAAGTCTGGGTCTCTCTCTCGATCTATCCATAGGCCGGAAAAGCGGAACATTCGGTTGAATCCTCTCCAGACTGATCCGGAGTTCGAATCCGTGGTTGCAACTACGCTCATAAGCTTATCATATCTGTTCACTTGTTCTTCCGATCATCCATTGGTCCTCCGAACCACTTCCTCCTTCCAGGTGGATAGACTCCATCTATCCGATGATTGATTTCGACGGCCCCAGAAGAACAAGAGAGGAAAAATTCCGTCACTAACTTGAATACATTCTCTCGCAGTCGGAAGAAACAACCATGGCAGATATCGAGGAAGCAAAAAAAGATTTCCTACCGCCGCCAGGATGGAAGCGCAACCCGATTCTACTGAAATTGAAAAAACTCGACGAGGCCTTGAGCTACAGACTGACATTCGCGTACGATGAATCCTCTTGTCTCGGAGCCTACAGGGTGAGTTTCTCAATCGTCGACATCCGGTCGGGCGCTGGAAAGTCAGCATGCTTGATTCACCAATTTCGATCGCGTGCACTGTCGCTTCGATTTTCGGGAGCCAGATGATTGATTTTTTAAAACTTTTTTCTTCAATAATTTCCGCTTCCAGCGAAAGCTTGTCGTGTTCGAGCGATCGGCTCATACGCTCATCTGCTTCGGGGTCGCCTTATTGTTCTGGTGGATGAGCGCCTCGATGGAGTCTCGAGCCGTCTACACCAACATCATTCTTGGTGATTTGAGGACATCTTTGTTACAGGAGATCACATCAGAAAAGATTATTATCTATCGAACTGCTTTGGATGTCGTATGACGATGATGTCATTTCCCTTCCAGCACTCTGCATCGATGTATTTGTTGTCGCCATCGTCAAATCTATGGCGAGAAGGCGTCGACCGGGAGTAACGAAATCCGCCTACGATAATGACCCCTCGTCAACGAATCTCAGTTTCCCTAGTGGCTTCGTCTCCCGAGCGACCCTGCTGGCGTTGATTCTCGCCAGCGAGGGATTCTCACCGATAAGCTTATTCCTATTCCTGCTCTGGGCGGGCGCGATGCTTCTGACGAAACTCTTCCTAGGACGGCAAGTAGAACTAAGCTTCAAATCCAAGCTCACGACCTAGTGGAAAAATGTGTCATTTATTCAGCGGGGAGCATCTGGTAATCGATCCGATACGCTGATCGCCCTTCCCATCAACATTTCTCCTGTCGGATTTACAGGTTTTTCCTCGGTGACGCTCTGGGCGCTGTTCCTCTCGGATACTTGACCTATCAATTCATTGATCTTGTGTGGCTGGATGCCGACGATGTGATCGCTATGGAAGCCTTCTTCGGGGGACAGCTTGGCGATTGAAGGGAATTTGTTTTTCGATGTTCCTCATTGATGTCCTTTGCTTTCTCGCCGATGAGCTATCACGGTCCTTGTTGAAGTCATCCCACCAAATGGCGTTTGGATAAGGCTGTTATTTATTCTGTAATAAATGGAACATGTTGAATCTTTTTTCGAGATCCCTCCGCTGCGGGCAGCAGCTAGGCCTCGCAAATAACCGCGAATTCCGAAGACCGCGGTTCGCGATTAGTCCAAAACCGCAAAAAGAAAACCGCGGTTTAAATCGATTAAAAATCGCACTTTCCTCTGGAGCTTGCCGAGCCTCAGAATGAGCATAATATATGCTGTCAAATACCTCATAATAATCGTGATGTTCATATCAGTCCCCCGGCGATCGGGAAAAAGCGAGTTTTCCAATAATTTAAAAGTACGCGGGATAAGAGAGCGAACCTCTCTGTTCATAACATGCAGACGAGAATAAATTGTGTTCAGTGTATGACGTCAAGTCGAAATGCCGGTGTCTTGAAGATCTAGCGTTTAGTCAGTGAAAACATAGGGAATCCCAGCCCGAAGGCAAGCAGCCAACCCCGATCCGAACTATACTTCACACTGGTGCCGTGCCAGGATCATAAAGGCATTGCTTTCGCCGGAGAGTATTCCGCTCCGTGTTCAAGCGCCGGGTGACGATGACGAAGCCCTCTGCAATACCGAAACCGTCGAAGCCCATGACTCCGGCGGTGATCAGATCCCTCCGCACGAAATGCAGAAATCGGGTTTCTGCGATGATTGACCAAGTCAATGCAGTCAGAGCAGAGCACCCGATTGAAGCCAAGCAGGAGGAGCTCGAACCGATCCTCATCCAGCTCAAAGAGGCCTTCGAGAAGATCGAGGCTTATGACCAACTCATCTTCGCCCATGACGAGATCGAGGAGGAACAGCGACTGAGAGATATCGACGAAGTTGAGGACTTGAATCAGCCAGCGCGCCAAGTAATAGCCGAGCTCACTGCGGCTTTGAGCCGAAACAGATCTCCATCTGCACATTCAACCCCAAATGCGTCTACGGCGCATGAAACCCACGCGCTGGAGCAGGATGGCCTTGGAGAGACGAGCCGGGCGGCCGAGAGAGCTCCGCAGGTTGTTCTAGCGCGCCCGAAGGCGCTCGACATTTCTCCGGAAACATTCAATGGAGATCGACTCAAGTTTAGACAGTTCATCGTTCAGTTTCAATGCTTCGTGAAGCAAAGGCCATCCTCCAGTCCAATGGAGCGCCTCATGGTCTTGAGAAAATTCCTCAGCGACGAGCCGAAGCGACTAATCAGCTCCCTCGAATTAACCGATGCGAATTACGACGTAGCGATCCGTATGCTCGAAGACAACTACGCAAGAGTCGAGACGGAGAAACAGAGACTTCTCGCAGAGCTCAGGGGTCTCCCCCGAGTTCACCGGCTTGATGACACAAAGGCCCTGCGAAGACTTCTGACGAAAGTGCAGGCTCATGTGCTTACGCTTGAGTCCCATGGCGTACCGCTCAGCCAACTCGCGCTCTCCCTGAAATCATCTCTCGAGTCGGCCATACCGCCTGAATTGCGCCAACGATTCAAAGAGAGCTGCCGTTTGGAGAAGCGTTTCTCTGCCCTCGCCCCTAATTCGGAAGGTGGAAGTACATCAAGATCATCGCTCCGGAGTCAAAACAATAACAGTCTAAGTGGCGACAGTGATTCCAATGGCGCAGTGGAAGAGATTGAGCAATTATTCGAATTCTTACGCCGCTACGTGATCGATCGTGAGGATGTCGGATTCCTTGATACCGCCACAACGGGTGCCGGTACACGTGAGGAAAATGAAAGCCGAAGGGGAAAGCATCTTGATCGCCGAAAGCACTTCAGCGCAACCGTCGGAGGTGTTTCTCAGAGTGGAGCAGCTACGAGGTTCGTCCGGGCGTGCTTATTCTGCAAAACCACGGAGCACAATACTTCTCGGTGCAAGGCAGGGCTCCCCATCGACCAGCGACGAGACACGCTCACGCAGCAGAAGCGGTGCCACAGATGCTTCCGTTTTGAGCATGAAAACCCGGGACAGTGTCGAGGTCCTCGCGCGCCGTGCTCGGTATGCCGCTCCCGCGAGCATTATACGTCCATGCACGATGGTGAGGTTCAGGGCCAAGAGAAGGGTGCATCTGGGGAACCCGTGAGGGGAACGACGTGCGGAGCCGCTCTCGGTGGAGACACTCTCCTTCTCACGACGTCTGCCTACATAGTGAACGGTGGACTGAGGATTCCGGTGAGGGTTTTCTTGGACCACGGCAGTAGTTTAACCTTCATCTCGCCATCTACCCGTGGACTTCTCAGGACAGAGAGACCGGTTCATCGGGCGAGTTTAAACGTGCACGGGTTCGCGGCCCAGCATACCTTCACCACATCGCGATACCGGATTCGTTTGGCAAACCTCGCTGGCGACTACAATGTTGAGTTGCTTGCTTACGAGTACGAGTTCGGGGTGCATCCTTCGGATCAGGGAGCTCGGCGTGCTGCTGAAGCCATCAGGAGATTTGGCGAAAGCCATCCTCTGGCGGATCCGTCAATTGTTGAGGAGCAGGCGTCTCCGGCTCCAGACATCCTGGTTGGCCTGGACCAGCTATATAAGATCATGTCGATTGGCTCACGCTCGGAAAGCGTTGTTGGAAATCTGAGTGCCTTCGAGACCCGGTTTGGTTGGGTTATTGGAGGACCGGTAACATCAGATTCCGCGAAGGCGTCGGCCGGGGTTGCCGCGATACATCTGGTCTGCTGCACGGCGACCATGTCACAGCCGGCCAAGGATTTGGAGAGACTGTGGGCGCAAGATACGGTTGGAGAATCCGGGGAGGCGTCATTGAGGTCCTTATCGTCTGATGAAGCAGAGGCGCTCAAGCAATTCCACGATAATCTGGAACATGACGGCCGCCAATACGTCGTCACTCTTCCGAAGAGGGACACCATCGCGGGTCTCTCTAACAACATGTCGACGGCTCTCGGACGTCTTGAGAGGAAGATTGATCAGCTCCGAAGAGACCAAGCGAAGTACGAGAGATACCACCACGAGATCATGAAGTTCGTAGACGAGGGACACGCCGAAGAGATTGACTTTTCCGGACCGAGCGATTCAGACCAGTGCGACGGAACCTACTACATGGCACACCACGCTGTTGTGTCAACATCTGACGCTGATGAAAAATGGAGGGTGGTGTTCGACTGCTCGGCAAAGGCAAAAGGAGCGTCATCGTTGAACGACCATCTCCTGCCTGGGCCGAATTTGAATGCTGACCTGGTCACCCTACTCCTAAATTTTCGTTTGCACCCGATTGCGGTCTGCTCGGATATCGCTCGTGCGTATATGAGGATCGCTGTTACCAAATCAGACAGCGATTTTTTCCGTTTCCTCTGGAGACCCCCACGTGAAGAGGCAGTCAAATGCTACCGAATGCGCAAGGTCACCTGGGGGGCGGCGCCGAGTGGATTCCTTCTTGCGGCAACCCTCAGGGAGCATTTCAGGAGGACCAGCCCAGCCGAGGCGAAAGACCTCAGCGAATCATTCTACGCTGACGACTTCGTCAGAAGCTTCGAGAATTCCAATGAGGCTATCGAGTTCACGGACCGCCTGCGAGCAACTCTTTCTCAAGCTGGCATGTCACTCGCTAAATGGAAAACAAACTCCAGCGAGGTTCATGCGACACGTCAATCGCGACGCGCTTCCATCGCTGAAGGTGCCGGCGCCTGCAGGTAACGTCTTCAAGGTGTGGGGTGTCTCCTGGCTGCCCGCAAAGGACAGGCTTCGCTTCTGTCTATCACCGCTCGAGGACCGTGCGGGATCTCAGAGAACGTTGACCAAGCGCATAGTTCTAAGCTTGGTTGCCTCCATCTACGATCCCCTCGGCCTGCTGACACCCTACACACTTCGAGGGAAGAGGATCGTCCAGAAGTTGTGGTGCGAGGACTTGCAGTGGAACCAGACCGTCGGAGAAGACTTGCGAGCTGAGCTCATCGAGTGGACAAGGGAGCTCAGGACGCTGAATGAATTCGATCTACCGCGCCGATATAACGCTTCAGGCGGAAAACCCTCTTCTTATCACCTCCACATATTCGGCGACGCTTCGCAGGCAGCGTACGCCAGCGTAGCATACATCGAATATCGGTACGCTGATGGACACTCGGATACGGCGTTGGTGATGAGCAAGTCGAAGCTCGCTCCTAGGAAGCCGACAGCCTCGCACTCCCTCCCGCGGCTTGAGCTATTAGCAGCGCTCATGAGCGTTCGACTCAAGGCGTTCCTGACTGAACGTATGGCGGTTAAATTCGACGAGGTGACATTCTACACGGACTCCATGATAACATACTACTGGGCTACAGCAGCTAACCCAGGGAGGTGGAAGACGTTCGTGTCGAATCGAGTGGGCGAGATCCAGAGACAGTCGAGAAGTGAACAATGGCATTTCGTGCCCGGCGAGCACAATGTCGCAGACCTAGCCACACGCGGAATCTCGGCTGGAGCTCTCGTCGGGTCTGCTGAGTGGACATCCGGACCTGCTTGGATCCGTCTGCCACGTGAGGAGCGACCAACCTCTCAGCCTAGAGCCGCGGCTGAGATTGCCGGAACCCCATCCGTCGAACGCCGCCAGTTTGTTGGCGCTGTGGTGGAAAGCGCGCCCCTCGTCGACTGGGACCGTTTCAGTACATTCGGGAAGGCGAGGCGAGTTGTCGCGAACGTTCTCAAGTTTCTGAACCTCGTTCGAAGGCGACCGGTTCCCGCCGGAACGCGGCTGACATCGGAGGCTGAGATATTGCTTCTACGGTGGACTCAACGGGAGCACTTCTCGGCAGAGGTGAACGCGACAAAATCTCAGGAGCGAGTCCCATCCAGTTCGAAACTCGCTGCGTATTGTCTCTTCATTGACGGAGATGGGCTCCTGAGGGTGAAGACGCGGCTGAGTCAAGCACCACATCTGAACTACGACGAGAGAAACCCAGTTGTGGTGGCGGGTGAATCTCGGATTGCTCGACTGATGATTCTGGAGGTACATCGCATAAATGCTCACTTCGGAGTGTCGACTGTTCTTAATCATATTCGACGACGTTTCCTAATCACTCGGGCCCGGCAGGTCATCAAATCTATGCTGGCCAAGTGCGTGGTTTGCAGGAAGCGACAGGGTGCTCATGCTGCGCAGATCGAGGCTCCGCTGCCGGACTATCGAAGCGAACTCACGACGCCTTTCGCAACTACGGGGGTCGACTTTGTGGACCTTTCCTGACGCGTAGCCGAGAGGGAAATTTCAAGTCGTACGTGGCGTTGTTTGCCTGTACATCAATCCGTGCTGTTCACCTGGAACTTGTGCCTTCAATGTCGACGCCTCAGACGCACTTGGCTCTTCGACGGTTCCTGAGTAGCTATCCGGCTTGCTCCATGTTCGTATCCGATAACGGACGGTCCTTCGTCAAGGCCGCTACAGACATAAAACGGCTGTTTAACTCGGTGAGGGACCCGAAGGTGAAGGAGCTTCTCGCCGGCAGGAAGCTGGATTGGCACTTTCTGTGTCCGCGTGCCAGCTGGCACGCTGGATTCTACGAGCGCCTTGTCGGGACGGTCAAGGCGGCCTTGTACCGCACCTTGGGGAAGAGTCTGCTCAACTACGAAGAGTTTCGAACTGTGCTGAGTGAGCTGGCAACGACGATCAACGAGCGACCGCTCACCTACGTCGCCACGGACCCCGAGGTTCCAGTGGCATTGACGCCAGCAATGTTTCTCCGTGACGGGGCTCCACGAGCAGCGATTGCCTCTCTGATACCCACCGATAGACTGGGGCCTGAGCCTGCGGCGACGGCGAAGAGCCTACGGGATACGCACGCGCACCGTACATCATATTCCAAGGCCTTGCAGGTCCGGTGGTATCGCGAATACCTGCTCCAACTTAGAACGGCAACACAAACCGCTGGCACGCCTGCGAAACCATCAGCATCGGGGACGTGTGCATT